>NW_022589707.1:63735726-64036545 GCF_004348235.1 Phoca vitulina | reverse complement strand
AAAAAAAAAAAAAAAAAAAGTTCTGTGGCTTTTTTTTTTTTAAAGATTTTATTTATTTATTTGACAGAGAGAGAGATAGCAAGAGCAGGAACACAAGCAGGGGGAGTGGGAGAGGGAGAAGCAGGCTTCCTGCCGAGCAGGGAGCCCGATGTGGGACTCGATCCCAGGACCCTGGGACCATGACCTGAGCCGAAGGCAGACGCTTAACTACTGAGCCACCCAGGCGCCCAGTTCTGTGGATTTTTGACTGTGCATGGGGTCAGCACCCCAACCCCTGCATTGTTCAAGGGTCAACTGTATAATATTTGTCTTCTGACAAGCACCATGGAAAATGGTAGATAAATCAGAAGTGATCCATGGTTTGACTTATTCCTGTAGGCTACTATAGAGAAACTTCCCCCCAAATCCATTAATATTGCCAACAGACAAGTGTGTGGAATCCACCTGAAACACTCATTTTCCCCAGGCCAAGATCACACCTCATCCCATCTGCTTGTGTGACCAGGTTTTGAGGTACAACAGGAGCCTGACCATGGCATTTTCCAAATTATTCTCAATTTGTTAAATACTAATATAGCAATATGTTATTTAGCTTTTACTGTATTTTAAGTATCAAAGAACAGGTCACAAAAACTTTGCCTAGAGCACTAAACAGTTTTCATACTGCAGTCTCTAAACCAGCAGCATCAGCATCACTGAGGACTTGTAAATTTAAATTCTCACTCCCCACCCCAGACCTACTGAATGATGGAGCCCAGCAACCTGGGTTTAAACGGGTTCTTTAGGTGATTCTGGTACACACTGAAGTTTGAGAACCACTCATCTAGAGATTATTAGTACATGTTCACATTATTCTAGCTGAATTTTGAAGTGTTCTACCAATATCTTAGATAAAAGGTTAAAGTGGTTGTTCCCTTTTGGTATAAAAATCAGGTATATCTTAGGTGAATTGTATTTTTAAAATAACGAGAATAGGAACTTTGTAAAACTTTCTTTTAATCCAAATTTAGTTCACCTACTACTCTTCCATGGATAGATGTTTAAAGCCATTGACTGCTTCAGAATATTCTCATTAATAACTAAAATTATCTTGAACATGATAAATATTTTTAACAGTTCATTAGATTGATACAAAACAATGTGTAATCACCTTTGTGAAATAACTTATATTCCATTTTTATTTTAATGTGTCATTATTTGGTTCTTCATAATGGTATAGTTCTCTTTTACCTTGATTTTTTTTTCACTTGTTATAAAAAAATTCTAGAACAGAACTGAGAGACACTGCTATAGTCTATTTGTGCTTGCAGTGACAGAGAAGTTCAGCTAAGTAGCTCTGCACAGCATACCCTGAGACTAGGAAAGAGAGTAGCATCTCATACTTTGGAGTCAGGTGGGCCCAAGTAAAGCTTATTGGAAGACTTGATGCTTGAGATGAATCATTCATTCATCATATTTATTGAGCACCTACTATATAATAATTGCTATTTTACATGTCAGAAGTACAGCATTGAACAAAATACACAAAATCCTTGCTCTTGTAGAGACCAACAATATGTAAACATACAGTATGTCAGGTGGTGATTATCTGCTGGGAAGAAAAATGAAATGGAGATAGAGCATAATGGGGGAAGGGGACATGTTATATAGGAAAATCAAGGAAGACCCCTCTGGTGAAGTAATATTCAAGCATATTTCTTGAGGAGGATTAGGAGAGACAGTCATATAAGTAAGTAGGGGAAGAATGTTTTAGACAAAGGACTAACAAGTGTGAAGGCCCTGAGGTGGTCGTGTGCTTGTTCTTTGTGTGGCTGAGAAAGAGGCCAGTGTGGCTGGAGCAAGGAGAGTGAGGAAAGTGGGAGATGAGGTCAAAGTGCTACCTGGAAACCAGATCACATGGAACTTGGGATTTAATTCCTAGTGAGAAATGGAGCCATTGTGTACAACTTTTTAACTTTTTATTTTGAAATAATTTTAGACTTAGAGAAAAGTTGCAAAATAGTCCAGAGTTTCACTCAACTTCCCCTAATGTTAACAGCTTGCATAATCGTATTATAATTATCAAAACTTGGAAAGTAAAACTGATACAATACTATAAACTGAAGTACAGACCCTTTGGATTTTACCATTTTTTCCCACTAAGGTCCTTTTCCTGTTCTAGGGTCCCATGTTGCCTTTAGTTGTCATGTTTTTGTCAGCTCTCTTCTCCTCTTCATTTAGTACCTGAGTCTTTGTCTTTTATGACCTTGATACTTGAAAAGGAGTGGCTAGTTATTTTATAGAGTGCCCCACCATTTGGATTTGTCTGATATTTTTTCATGATTACATGAAGCTTATGCGTTTTTGACAAGAATACCACAAAAGTGATGTGCCCTTCTCAGTGTATCATATCAGAGGGCACATGATGTCCATATGTCTTATTACTGGTAATGTTAATCTTGATTTCTTGTGGTATCTGCTGGATTTCTCCACTGTACTATTACTATTTTTCCCATTATAATTAATAAATTTCTTGAAGGAGGTACTTTGAGATTATGCAAATATCTTGTTTCTCCTTAAACTTTCACCCACTAGTTTTATCATTCATTGGTAGATCTTGCCTGTACAATTATTACCATGGTATTCTGATGGTGATTTTCTATTTTCCTCATTCCTTCATCTATTATAATTACTCTGAAAGAACTATTTCTTCACTCTCATTTGTAATCAGGATCTATACAGACTCATAGCTATTTATTTTTTTCAACGGATTATATTCCAATACTACAGTAATTGGTTTTGTTTCAGCTTTGGCATTGTGAACTCTTTCAGGTTGGCTCTTGTGCCTTTTTGAAGTGCTTACTTTTTTGAGCATTTGCACTATCAGAGGCTCCAGACCCATCTTATGTTATTCCTGCTCCAGCTCTAAAACCTACCACTGCTCCAAGGAAATTAGGGTCCTCTTATTAGATAATGATATTTAGAAACCAAGATCTGGATGCTGTATGAGCTCTTTGTTACTGAAGTGTCGTGACTTGTAGGTCCTCTTAGTAGACAATTTAAAAATATACGGGGTATCTATAAATACATACATTTATTTGTGTATCTCTATGTATATATAGTAAAAACATGAGTTCATACGTTACATCTAATTCTGATCCAGTACCACAACATTCATTCTACCCTTCCCCCCTTTCCTTTGTAACTTTGTTCTCCATCAGTGAGAAACCAGGCTCTCATTATCTGCATATTTTTACTTATTTGTTTAGCCCTAAAAACGCATAAAATAACTTCACAGTTGCTAGCCTATATCCCTGTGAAGAACAAATTTATTAGAGTACAGTATTTATGTACAGTACTTTCTGTCTTTAGCCTTATACGGTCAAAAATACTGTTTTTCAAAGTATGTTAGGTTAACTCTTCTCCCTCACCCTCTTCAATGTGGTTTTGTTTTCCACTTTTAATATAGTTACAATCATTTGTTACAGTTTTTATTCCATCTTGAGTTTCCCCCTTTTCTAAAAACTCGCAGATGATAAATTTCACTCTTTGTATGGGTAGTTCTTTTGGTTGTGACAGATGGGTGGTGTATGTATACCACCACAAACATGACACAGGATTGTTCCATCCCCCAAGATACCCTGCTGCTGTCTTTTGTAGTCAGCCCTCCTGCCTTTGGCAACCACTGGTTGCTTTCCATCCCCCATCCTTATAATTCTGCCTTTACCAGACTGTTGTAAATGAAATGACACATTATGTATTCTTCGGGGTCTGGCTTCATTGTCCTAAAGTACATGTAAGATTTATCAATTTTGTTGCATGTATTAAAAGTTTGTTCCTTTTTATAGCTGAGGAGTATTTTATCATATGGATGTAGCACAGTTTATTTATTTAGAGGACATACAGATTGTTTCAAGCTTAGGATCATTAGAGATTTTTGAGTAACTGACCTAACTTATATTTTTCAAAAGGATCGTTTTGACCACCTTGTCAAAATAAATGGGGGGAGGGGCAGCGGGGCGCCTGGGTGGCTCATTCGGTTAAGCATCTGCCTTTGGCTCACGTCATGATCCCAGAGTCCCAGGATCAAGTCCCATGTAGGGCTCCCTGCTCAGCGGGGAGTCTGCTTCTCGCTCCCTCCGCCTCTTCCCCTGCTCGTGCTCGCTCTGTCTCTCTCTTTCTCACTCACTCTGTCAAATAAATAAATAAAATCTTTAAAAAATAAATAAAAAATAAACTGAGGGTGTGGAGGAGTCTAGGGCAGAAGCACAGAAACCAGTTAGAGAAGTTACTTGCCCAGATATACAAGTTAGGTGGTAGAATTAGAATTCAAACCCAGGTACTGTGGCTTCAAAGTCTGTGCTCTTAATTAAGCTACTTTTACTGTCCTTTGAAAATGAGTGAATCACTTTGTCAATTACTGCTGACTGCTCATGTTATCCACAGACTAAGGAATAGATTTTGAAATCTGGGGTGTCACTGGTAACCTTACAAGAGCAGTTTGATGGAGTAATGGAGATGAAATTGTAATTCAAGAGAAAATGAGAGGAAAGGAAGTAAAGATTTAAAAGACGAGTAGAGATTAGGTAGGTAGGTCAAGAAGAAAATTCGTGGCAAAAGGCATAGCATATTAGTGTAAACCAGCATGATGTGTATGAGGACAGTGGATAGTTTTGTGTTATAAACATACAGGATGGAAGGTGGGAAACTGATAGAAGGTGAGAGTAGAGGAATAGCCAGTGGTCACATGTCAAAGTCCCATGTAGGCTAAGTTAAGGAGTTTTAACTGTATTATGCTATAAAGTGTGGAGAGTCTTTGCAATATTTTTGATGAGAAAATAATATCAAATTTGTGTTTTACATTCCTCAGGCAGTAGTATGATAGATGGATGGGCAGGAAGATGGTGAGGAGAGATACTGAATGCAGGGAAACAAGAGACACTTAGAATATTCCTGGTAAAAAGTGATAGAGATCAAGTTAAGGCAGGGGGGAAGTGCCTTTAAACCTTTTAGGAAGCTGAATTTGATAGAAATTGGTATGACTGATCAGATATAGGGGATGAGGAAGAGGGAAGGAAACCAAGCGTAAATCCTCGATTGACTGAGTTGCTGGTGTATTTCATTTACTGAGATACGGGATGCAAAAGAAGTGAGTGATGAGTTCAGTTTTATATAATCTGAATTCAGAATGCATAGAGGCAGTGTCAAGTAAAGATATTCACTAGAGTCTAGAGTTTTGGTAGAACTAGATTGGAAATTGTTATCCCTTTAAGACATTTGAAACCATCGTCTTTAGAGTGTGTACAGAGCTGTTTTTTGTGCTGGTAGAATGCTGACATTTAAAAGAGAATAAGCGTAGGTATGTCTACAGAAGACGTGGAGAATGAGAGGAGGAAAATCAAGAGAATAGTGTCATAAAAGCCAGATAAGGAGTGATTTTTCCAAAAGTTGTCAGTTACTATGGAAAATCATAGCTGCTGAGGATTTAGTGTCCATTGACTATTTCAATGTGAGTGACCTTGATGAGAATAGTGTCATAAAATTGGAAAGGAAAATTCAAAATTCAGAGAGTTGGAGAAATAGAGACAGCAAATTTTATGCCTACTAGCCATGAAGAAAACAACGCTAGCTTGAGAAGGGGAGGGTGTTTTTTTAAAGGTTGGACTAGTGTACATTGAGTAGCAGTGGAGAAGTTGAATATTGTAGGTCAGAATGGATGAGTTTTCTGGAGGCCAGGTCCTTGGAGTAGGTTAAGATGGAATCCAGAACACAGGTGGAAGGTGTGCCATTTGGATCAGAAAGACCTTCCCTCATTTAAGATTGGAGAAAGAGATTATTGCAGGTTATTGTGGGTTTATGTTTGAGATGGAGGAGTTTCATTGAAGTCTCCATAGTCTAAGTAAATATTGTCAAATATTCAAGGTTCTTTCTTTAATGACGTCGATTTATATGTTGTATGATTTTAGTAGAAGATGTATGATTAAGCCTTGTACTTAGTTTTAAGGTTTGGTTTGCTTTAGGTTCTATAGATACATCATGCTTCAATAAAAGAACTAATGGGCATTTTCTTTACTAAGTATCAGGGTATCTATCTTATAGACTGATTTCATAATATCTATTAAAGAAGCATTTTACTTTATGTATTTGATTTGACAAGTGATTTGCCCTAGAGTATGTCCACATCCATGTAATGATACACTTATTATGATGAATTGTATTTATCATTTGCCCAGACAGGCTACCATAAAAATCAGGCTTATATTCAGCCTACTGCAGTTTCCTGTTGGTTGAGAGAGCTTTCATTATGATATGAGGAAAAGAGCTTAGAGACTACCTGCAAGCCCTTAGAAAGGTAATCTCTTTAACATAGCCTGTATTCAGTAGTCTCTTTGTGATTCTGCAGAAAAGCTATCTTTGAGAGTATGGTTTCAGATTCTTGATTCTTGAATCAGGTAGAAAAAGAATTCATTCTGTTCCGTGAGAGTAGTCTTTCAGCAACTAGTTTTCCAGAATTCACAGGTACTATCAAGAGATACCTTTAGGCCTTGGAAAAAATTAATGAGGAACTTACTCCCACAGAATGATGATTATTATAGACAACTCTTATGAGTTTATTATCATTTTTGAGAATAATGGAACCTAAGCTGCATGTTCTATATTTTCTCATAAAGGGAGACTTTTCCTTAGGATGAAACAGTAGTTTAAGATTTTATCATTGTTAAGTTTTAAGCATAACTGTAATCCAAGTGTTGAAATGTATTTTGCCATTAGGTATTTCCTCCAGTGTGCTTATTATATATAGTAAGCATTGGTCAGGACTTGTCAGTTTGAGAGAAATGTTTATGGGCGGAAAAGATTAAATATCTTGACATTGTATGATTAAAGTAAACCTATTTAGTTTGGGAAACATAGCTTTATACCCCAATTAATAGCCTTCAAATATGCACTAAAATCTTTATTATCTGGAACCTGGGAATAATGAGCTAGTCTGGATAATTAAAAGGGTATCCTCCTAAAAATTGAAGTCATTTTGCTTTAACTGCTTTTGATTGTAAAAAGTTTTATCTGCTTTCTAAAATTAAAAAAAAAATAGAATACAATTTGAATTATTCTAATGTAATCTGTCTGAACATCAATTAATATACCATCAGTTACTATACTCTTACTAGGGGAGGTCTTTGCCCCTATCTTAAATCATCTTTACTGCTATTTTGAGTCCTTTTTACTCTCCCTAATTTTGCTCTCTTTTCTTTGTGGTTAGTTTCTTAACCTTGACTTACGTTCCTAGTTGTAAGTGGATATACTCTACTCCTATAGATTTTGGTTTTACATGGATGGAAACAAGTTTTACATGCTTTCAAAAATGGGGAAAAAATATAATTTGGATTATTTTAACTTAGGGTCACCTTTTTTAACATGAATTAATATAATATGCCATCAGTTAATATACTGTTGTCCTTTATAAGGACTGTTTGCCTCATTCTAAATCATCTTAATCTACTACTTTTTTGAGTCTTTTTCTCCTCCCTAGGTTTTTCTTTTCTTTGTAGTTAATTCTTACCTTGACCTGAATGTTTCTCTTTATAAAGAGATACTTCTTACTCTCAGAATTTTGTTTTTGCTTCAAATAAGAGAAATTGGATACTAGATTATCAAAATAAACTGTAACTCCCACAGGGAGCCAGGAAAGAGTATTTTGAGAACTATATGATATGGTTAGCATGGATCCTGTCAGTTCATAAAGCTGAGCAGCTAGGATATGGATGATTTTGTATCTGCTAAAGATCCAGAAAAATCATATTTAGCTGAACCAGTGTAGGGTTAGGCCTCCATTTTGTACAGATATTCAGACTTATTAACAGACTAACTGGTGGGCTCACAAAAAAAAAAAACATAATAAACAGAAATTTGTCATTGCCTAATCTAGAATTATAATAGGCAGCTGTCCCCCCCCCACCCCAGCCCCACCCCAAGCGTCTACCTGTAGATTCTGGGCTTTATGTAGAAAATTGCATTTTCTCTTCCCTAATTATTAGCCTATTATGAAGGCTTTGAGTGTTGACTCCTTTAAACAATTTTGTGTAGTGAAAGTGGCTATAAAACAGATTTTTGTTGATATCACCTGCTTGCCTTAGTATGGGTTTTTCCATAGTAGATAAAAGGTTTTAGTTTTATGGGTTTAGGATATTTAGTTACTGGACCAAAAAAAGGCACCACAATGAAAGCTCTTTCATTTATTTGAGGATCTTTTGCTGTTAAAAAGTAAGTTGTTCATCTTTTAAAATTCTGAGTGTCTAGTTTATTCACTGTTGCTGACATTTCTGGAGCTACCAGAAGATTATTATATGCAACTTGCGCTTTTTAGTTTTAGTCAGAGTTCCTAAGATACCTTAAGTAATGATATATAATTACCAAACATATTATATATAATGCAGCTTTTTAAAGAGCGTTTTTTTTTCCCCTTAACATTCACTCTGAAAACAATTCATTGTGGGAAATAGGTTATAACTGAACTATCTGTATTTACTTCTAGTGACTGTTCAAAAGAATGAGTATTATTTAAGGAAATACCAAAAGGAAATACTAAGTCTTCCAGAAATAATTATGATTATTTGATACACTTTAAGAACTATTTGGTAATGTGGACTCAAACCTACTTGATTTCACATTTTCAAATTAAAACAATTTTTTAGTAGGATGGAAAAATACTAGCTTATCTTAGAAACATTATAAACTTGTCTAAATACCCTTTTCAAAGCTCTGACGTGGAACTTGGATCCTGTTAGGCAGGCTTTTTTGTGGGCGTATTAATTCACATTCCACCTGTCAGTACCTATAGGTAAAGACATGAAACCACACCCTCTGTTCTGACCTTTTCCTCCGGGGACAGTGACTAGAATCGTTTGGCTCAGGGTGAAAGGCTATTTGAATAGCTCAGTTCAGAAGAGCTTTTACTTTTGAATTGAGTGAAGCAGCAAGAACAAGGGAAATAATGTTGCAACTACATTTCTCAAGACTGCTACTATGGAGATTTCAAACTTGACCTTCCCTGCCAGGTTCTGTTTGGAAGGCTTACTTATTTCCACAGATAAATTTGATACCGAAAGCAGTTTTATGGCTCGGCTACTTAGATATTTATATTTTCATTCTTCCATTCTTTAAAGAATTAATTATTCTAGTTAAAAAGGTGTTTTTCTGCTTTTATTTTTATTGTCTTTGATTTTTGTTTTGTTTCTGATGAAGACTGGTAGAAATGTAGTTTTTTTATAGATCTGTGTGTTTTTTCTTTTGTTGCTCATTTGTATGAATTGATGCTTATTTGATAGTACTAAAAAGAAATTTTCATACTGCTATGGTCTATCTTGATAAACTAAAAAGAACTTTTAATGTAGTGGAAAACTGTTAAAGCAAGTGAGGGAAGTTGGCAGCTGAATCTACTAGCATGGATTCTTACCATACCTATTTGGCAACTGTCAAACTCAGCGGCTCATGGTTGGAAGAACAAGATGAAGACATTTATGAGGTTGAATCTCGTGTGCCTTTACCACATCCTTTTCCTCTATGTGAACATTTGGATGAAAATAACTCTGTTATTATTAATACTTCTATTTTTCATTTTATTCATAAAAGAAATGGGCACATATTAAAGCTTATTTCTAAAATTTCACTGCCTACCCCTCCTTATTCAGTAAGTATAAAAAATTTGGTTTCTTATACTTTTAGTTTATACTTTCACTTTTTTATACATTTAGTTAAAAAACCTGTATAAATGAGAAATGAACTTTAGATGTCCTTAGTAAGGGTAAATGGAATAGAATCTTGTTTTGTTATTGTTTCATGTGTTACTACTTATTTATCCTGATATATTGAAGAGCTAAATTTGGTCTAAGAGCCCCAACTTGGCTATGTTTTTGATTCCAGAAGGCAGAGTGAGATAGTATTACAGTTTTCCATGCCAGGCAAGCTGTTTAAAAAGATCCTGCTTGTCCTTAAGAATCTTGCTTTTATATGTTTATGATTCCAATCCTGAGTAAAAATGGAATGATTATATTTGAGGGAATGAGCATTGTGGTACTTAAAACAGCTAAGTCCATTGAGCCAATTAGAAAATGTTTACAATCATATGGTATATTGGCTATAGTTCCAGACAGGGAAAAAGAAAATATGGATTCTAATTTTAATTTTCTTGTTAACTCATAAGGAACTGCTTTTTAATATGCTTACTAATCCAGTGAGGAAATACTGTTTTCTACTTTTTATGTGAAATGTATTTTACAAAAATTAAGAGTATTTAGCATAGTTAGTATTTCAGGTTTATTTAACATGTAAGTATGTTTTGAATGATTCACTACAAGTTATTCAGTATAACTACAAGTTATTCAGCGCTTTTTATGACTTTCATGGCTTTAATTGTAATACACTAGCTAATATTTAACAGGCCAGATGGTTTTCAGAATAGTTTTGTTACCTCCTCTGAAACTTTTATATTAAAGTGACAGAATATTTATTGATGTTTTATACTTACTTTTAATGTAATAATTTTCTTAACTTATTTAGAAATACTGAATATGAAATTTTTATATATTTCATATTGTTAGGTATTATACGTATTAGGAATAAATCAAAGCAGGTTAGAAGAGGCTTTTTAAAGTATGGAGTATTTAGATGAACATTTGAAGGGAATCTCTTATTCCAGTAAAGTATGAGCGCCATTTGCTATAATAAATGAAATTTGTTTGCTAGCTTTACTAATTTGATTCTTCTAACTTTTTAGTTTTGTTTTGTAAAACTGAAGTTATTTCTTGTGGTTTTATGGTATATATTTAAATGCACTTTAAGGTTGCTTTAGATCTTGTCAAGAAGTAGTACATTAGAAGCAAAAACTTAATTTTCTTAACTAAATCAAGTATTTATTTTGTTGTAAATGCTAAATGCCTTGTTGTGTTTGTACAGTAAATTTGAAAAAGAAAAAGAAAACAACTCCTGTTCTTTTTAGTGAGAGCTTTGAACTCTTAGAGATTTCATGTATTTACCAACCATTTTATAATATACAGAAAAAAGTGACATACCTACATATGTGGAAGCAATTGATATGTTTTAAAAATATAGGCTGTGACTGTAAATTCAGAAGAGTAGCTATATATAAATTAGTTCTTTATGGTTATGTTTTTTTACTATAAAAAACAGGGGCGCCTGGGTGGCTCAGTTGGTTAAGCATTCGACTCGATTTCGGCTCAGGTCATGATCTCAGGGGCCCCACGTCAGGCTATGCGCTGGGTGTAGAGCCTGGTTAAGATTTTCTCTCCCTTTCCCTCTGTCTCCCCACACCCCCATGCTTGCTCACGTGCTCTCTTTTAAAATAAAAATAAAAACAGATAAGGAGATGCTGGCCGTCAGAAGCTCAGAAAACTAAAGCAGAAACAGTGCTTTTCTGTAATTTCTTGGAGCTGGTAACAGTGATCACTGTTTTCTTAGAGCTTTGGCCTGAGTCTGTCCTTGACCGTCATCTTTAAAAATTGTGTAAGAATATAGTCATGCTGATAACAGCATATTAAGGAGGCTGTATTTATGAGTAATTATGGGTAATGCCTCTGTATTCTAAGGTTTTGAAAATAAATTGAATATTCATAGAGAGTCCTGTAGATGTTTCATAGATGGACAGAAATATAAAGCTTTTAGTTAAAAATGGGTTATAATAATTTCATTTTTTTTTTTTTTAAAGATTTATTTATTTATTTATTTGAGAGAGAGAGAATGAGAGACAGAGAGCATGAGAGGGAGGAGGGTCAGAGGGAGAAGCAGACTCCCTGCCGAGCAGGGAGCCCGATGCGGGACTCGATCCCGGGACTCCAGGATCATGACCTGAGCCGAAGGCAGTCGCTTAACCAACTGAGCCACCCAGGCGCCCTATAATAATTTCATTTTGTTGTGCCACTATGATTTTGTTAATTGATGCCATTACATTAAGCATATATTAGTTCCCCATAGTGTATAGCAGGGGTCCACAATCAATAATAAATGTTAAATATAAAAGATACTAAGTTTTTCATAGACTACAATTACAGAAAATTCTTCAGAAAATACAAAAAGAGCCTATGTGTCATTAACTTTATACCTCTATGTGACAGAATACAGAGCTACTGTTGGAAGTGGTTTATTTCCAAAAGAAGCATTTTTTTTTGTTTAATAAAATTAGAATACATCTCTTATGTAAAGTTGTATGTAGCTAATCTACTTGTATAGTGACTTTTTCCACCTACTAATGTTAGCATGCACTAGAAATATTAACTGGCCACAGTTCAACAGTATGCCTTTATTTTTATTTAAAAATCTTTTTTTTTTTTAAGCTTTAGTGGGGAATGACATTGGCCTTCCCACACCTCAGTTGTCTTATTTCATGTATGCTTTCCCTCCTTGTTTAGCTTGAACATGCAAAAGTTACACAGACAGAGTTGATGCGGGAGTCATTTCGACAGAAACAAGAAGTAACCGAGTCCCTTAAGTGCCAAGAAGAGCTGCGAGAGCGCCTTCATGAGGAGTCCAGGGCCAGAGAACAGCTGGCTGTGGAGCTCAGTAAGGCTGAGGGTAAGCAACTTGCCATTGGCAGCTGAGGGTGGAAAAATTTCAAGTTTAAAAATAGAGATTTTTGATGCAAGCCAGATGTGGACATTACCAATCTACTCTAATTTAGAGTGACCACTGAAACGTAGTTGTAGTGGGTCTTCAGAATTTCTCCAGGCAATTTTAAGAACTGTATATATTTTTAATTATTAGAAAGAATTTAATAGGGAGCGCCTGGGTGGCTCAGTCGGTTAATTAAGCATCTGCCTTCAGCTCAGGTCATGATCCCAGGGTTCTGGGATCCAGCCCCATGGCCTCTCTGCTTAGCGGGGAGTCTGTTTCTCCCTCTCCCTCTCCCTCTGCCGCTCTACCTACTTGTGCTCTCTCTCTCTCTGTCAAGTAAGTAAAATCTGTAAAAAAAAAAAAAAAAAAAAAGGAAAGAAAGAAAGAAATTTAATAGAATTACAGAGCGCATTGAAAGTTTTGGAAAATATAGAAATAAATGATAGTGGGTACCTGGGTGGCTCAGTCGTTAAGCGTCTGCCTTCAGCTCAGGTCATGATCCCAGGGTTCTGGGATCGAGCCCCGCATCGGGCTCCCTGCTCCGTGGGAAGCCTGCTTCTCCCTCTCCCACTCCCCCTGCTTGTGTTTCCTCTTTCACTGTGTCTCTCTGTCAAATAAATAAATGAAATCTTAAAAAAGAAAAAGAAATAAATGATAGTGATTTGTTACCATAATCCTACCATCCTAAAGCAAGTCTTGTAATTTAGTGATGAAAAGACTGACGCTAAGAGATGTTAATAAGTTGTTCAAGGCCACCATTAAATGGTGATGCCGTGCTTTATGCCTCGAAAGCCTCATGCTGTTTATATTCTGCCATACTGTTGTGGGTGTTGGCCTTCTAGAATCACTTAAAATATCAGCTTTCTCTAGTATATTTAAAATGTGATTTGGTTCAGAAGCATCTGATTTATATTAAGCTTTCCAGAAACCTATTTATATCTGTGTAATAAAGTGAGTTACACCTACATGATGCAATACATTAGTATAGCAAAATAATGGAAAGTTCAAAGGAACTTCAGATTTAGGCACAAAGGTTAACAAGAAAAAGATTGCTTTGAACGTACCTACTATCAGCAGCAGCAGATTCATTCAAAACATTTAAAATGTTGGAATGAAGTTTTGCTAACAGTACACCTTTTATTATTTATATAACACCAAATGGTAAGATTTGAAATAAGTTATAATCCCATTCCCTGTTAATTTTATCTTATAGGTGTCATTGATGGCTATGCAGATGAAAAAACTCTTTTTGAAAGGCAAATTCAGGAAAAAACTGATATAATAGATCGTCTTGAGCAGGAATTGTTATGTGCAGGTAGTAGATTACAAGAGTTGGAAGCAGAGCAACAGCAGATCCAAGAAGAAAGAGAATTACTGTCCAGACAGAAAGAAGCTATGAAAGCAGAGGCAGGCCCAGTTGAACAGCGTATGTATTTTTGGACTTTGTATATGAAACATTCCTTAAAAGTTCAAGTTGGCTCTTTTCCTCTTTCATTGCCTTTGTTTGTGTATTTTATATGGGGATTGAAAAATTACAAGAAAATCTACCTCTCTGGTAAATGTTCATTAGCCAACCATGTAGAGTCAGGGATGTTTTGTTTTTTTTCTTTTTTACTTTGGCACATTTTAACTGGAAAAGATAATCCTTTATTCTTGAACTTCTCCCTTAAAAGAAAGGTACATATAATGAGGCAGGATATTTTTTAAACCATGTAAGATTAAGTACTTTTAATAGCAGAAAGGCAGCAAAAATGTATACTTGGAATAAATAACTAAGAGCACTGATCCAGCACTCCCAGCAAGCAAAGCAGGTAGGGGGGTGGATTTCGGCCTGCAAGAGAATAGATTTGAAAAGGTCAGTGATTGTTAGAAGCAGGCTGACATCTGGTTTAATCTGTGTAGGAGTTCAAAGAATATACAATTTATAAATAACCTTTAATCTTTTCTTAAATGAGAAATTAGGTGTGATATCTTAGTTTTTTTGGCAGTAAAAAATGCCAGTCATTATAACAGTGGAACTTTAAATCCTTTTGATCATATCCTCTCACTTTTATAAATGTGTAGTTTCAGTGGTTGAATTTTACCAATTTAGAAATATAGCATACATTTTTGTAGTATGGTACGGTTGTTTCTGATGCTCAAATTTGTTTAAAACGAGTTTAGAGTTGGACTTTTTAATGTGCAAAGCATATATATATCATACATGTAAAATATTCAAGAAATACTGAGACATCAAAATGTTATCAATGGTGTCAAGTTTTACTTCTAATTCTTTTGTGTACGTATTATCCTATTTTAGGAAATAGACATGTAAATTATATCTTTGTTCTGTATGTGTGTGTTTTCTTTCTATTCTTATAGGACTAGTAGATGCTGCAGTCGATGCAGCACCTGGAGCAGGTGTGTTTATACAGTTGCATGGCCAGTCTTTGGGTGGTAAACTTACAACTCCAAATATTGGGTGACCCTTGAATTTTCAATCACATACCTCTACTTTTCCAACTAACGTACCTCTAATTTTGCTGCTGTGTTTCATACTTACGGTTTTTCTCTTTAACAAAAAACTTTACTTACAACAAAATACATATTTATATTTGAAATTAACAACAGATTCATAGTGATCATCATCTTATATCTGTTTTTCCACAGAGCTTAAGACCATTTCAATTTTTACAGAAACAAATACATTAAACTCTTGTAGCCTATAACTTTTCAAAATGCTCTTTCTAAACCAGGAAATATAAGATGATGGTAACAATAGGATCACTGAAATTTAGTAAGGAGACTCTGGTTCATTTACTTTTATATTAACGTCTAAATCAGTATTGTTTTAAAAGGAAAAGCTATTTTCTCTAGATTCCTAGTCCTGAGTACAGTGTTGGCAGACTGGTTAGTGTAAAGACTCTCAGGCTGTGTTCCTTTATTTTTTCATTAGAGGATTGTTTTACTTTGCTATTTATACTTAATAATTGTATTATTAATATTAATAATAGCTAACACTTATATAGTGCTTACCATACTCTAGGCACTATTCTTTATGTATATTAACTCATTTGATCCACAATAACTGTTAGAGCTCACTACTGTTACTATCCCCAGTTTACATATATGGAAATTGGAGGACATCGTATTAAGTTTCACATAGGAAATACGCGGCAGAGCTAGGATTTGAATCCACAGTCTCTGCTCTTAAGCACTACACCATACTGCCTCTCATACTTGTCAGTTTTTTCTTGATACATATATGTATGAGCATGCAAGACTAACTCAGGAATATGGATCTAATAAGGAGAAAGACTAACAGGAAATTCTGATTGTAGTTATTTTTTTTCTGTGACTCTTACTTGCCTTGGTTAAAAATTTACAGTATTTGATCTTCATGTGTATTGTGTATGCATATAAAAGTGATTTTATTGGTTTGATTTTTGCCTGAGGTGAGTTATTTCTGTGCTTAAATTTAATTAGACTTTGTTCTTTTCCTTATAATGAAAGTGGATTTATTTTTTTTTTTTGGTCATTTGCTATGGCATTTTCACAAAGTATTGTTTTTAGTGACAAGATGATTCTTTTTGTTAATACAGTGTAAGTTTTTGATACTAGCTTGCTTACTTATATAGGAATATGATATTTTGATATTTTCACAGGAACATTTTCCTTTTTTACATGAGCTTGAAATAAAACTCAGATCTCTTATTTCATGAAGGTAAAATTTGAGCATAGTTATAGGTGATTTCGCTATTATTAATTATGATTTAACTTAGAATATTTTTATATTTGTAAACAGAATTACTACAGGAGACAGAAAAACTAATGAAGGAAAAACTAGAAGTACAGTGCCAAGCTGAAAAAGTGCGTGATGACCTTCAAAAACAAGTGAAAGCTCTAGAAATAGATGTTGAGGAACAAGTCAGTAGGTTTATAGAGCTGGAACA
Source organism: Phoca vitulina (assembly GCF_004348235.1). NCBI lineage: Eukaryota > Metazoa > Chordata > Mammalia > Carnivora > Phocidae > Phoca > Phoca vitulina. The sequence continues at coordinate 64,020,010 of NW_022589707.1, read as the reverse complement.
AGAAAAAAATGCTGAGCTTATGGATTTACGACAGCAAAACCAAGCACTGGAAAAGCAATTAGAAAAAATGAGAAAATTTTTAGATGTAAGTATTCTCAACTTGAATATTGATTTTCTCAGTGGAATGCTTACTTGCTGCTACTCTGGGTTGTGACTTTTAAATTATGAAGAGACTCTTGAATTCTAGCATTTTCATCTATATGTGTTTTCTACAATTAACTGAAAAGTACTATTCCAAATAAAAACTCTAATAATTTTTATTGTTCACCTATCACAGCTTTTTAAAGGCGATATAAGCAGATTACAAATAAACCCTACCAGTTAGCCTTTCCAAATTCAGAGTTAAGAAGCTTGTCCAAGTCTTTCCTTTAACCAACTGCCAAAGCAGGGTGAGGATCCTAATAGCTAACTGGCCAACACTATTTCACCCACAAAAGATACACACAGTAACAGTGTGCTTTGGGAAACAGGGGACTGGAACAGTTGTTATGCTGTCGTTACTCTCTTCCAAAATGATATTAAGTCTCTAATTTCACATGGATTTTCTTCTTTGGGGTTTCATTTAAGGCCTGATATTCCCTTCATAGATCAGGGAATCAGATTCTGACACATTTTATAATTTTAGATACGAAACCTAGATTAGGATGAAAGAAATTGATTTACTAAATAATCTGTTCTGCTTATTTTTTTTATTGACTAAATTAACAGTGGAATTCCTCTTTTGTTCCAAAAAAGTAAACTCATTTTTGGGATAATATTTTTATTTCAGTCTATATTTAACATTACTTGAATTTTTTAAAATGTTGTGCTTCAAATAATATTTAAATGCGTAAATTTTAGTCAAAGAGCCCAAATGGGCTAGATACCAAAAGGTGTTATCTTTTTAAACCTTTTGGTTTGGGGTATTCTGTGGTCATCAGTTGTTTGTCTTTAAATAAAGCTATATGTATAACTAAAGGGAAGTAGCAGAAATAATAGCTTCAATATGTATTGTTTCATCTGTTACTATTATTGTTATTTATACTTCAGGAGCAAGCCATTGATAGAGAACATGAGAGAGATGTATTCCAACAGGAAATACAGAAACTAGAACAGCAACTTAAGGTTGTACCTCGATTCCAGCCTATCAATGAACATCAAACTAGAGAGGTAAGAACTTTAGTGATGTTGTCTGCCTTACAATAATTTGTATATTGTGTGTAAAATAAGATATGTATTGTGAAGAACTTAAAGGGAATTCTTTCTGTCATATATAAATCTTCAAAACCAGAAAATCAAATATTGCTTCAGTGTGAAAGTTCTTGAAACTCTAAAAATTGTTTGCATTGAAATTTATCTTCTAGTATTACCCAATTAAATAAACTTCTCTGCTTATTTTTCTATTCCCATTCCCTAGATCAAAAGAATTGTCTGTATTCACTCTTTACTTCCCCATCTTGCATTCTTTTCTCAATCCCCTGCAATGAAGTTCCAACCCCTCTGTCTCAGTGGGATTTTATATCCTCTGTTTCATTGAAATGATTCTTGTGAAGGTTATCAGCCTCATGGCTATGTCCAATAATCATCTCTCTGTCTTCATCATACACAGCCATTCAGAGGCTTTCATTTTAGCCCTCTTCCTTAAACACTTTAGCTTCTGTGACATACCTACTTCATTGGTCTCTTTCTCTAATCTTTGTTTCTAACCCAAATAAATGATGGAGTACCCTAAGACTTAGTCTTGGGCCCCCTTCTTCTTTCCTGTCCATATTCTCTTCCCAGGTAGTTACATGTAAAGGACTGTGCATTTATACCTCCAGCTCTGACATCTCTTTTGAACTCTGGATTTGAATATTCAGATGCTCACTATATCTCCATTTATGTGTCTCAAAATTAACATGTTCAAAAGAGAGCTCTTGATTCGTGACTAGCCCCCACCAGAGAAGGACAAGAATAAAACATGTTCCTTCTTCATTTCAGTAAATATTGTACCATCTTCACCTTCTTCATTGCGAGGACATAGCCTTCATCCTTGATTCCACTCTTTTTCCCAACCCCTACTTCCAACCCATTGGTGAGTCAGGCTGCATTGCATCTTCCATCTTACTGTTCTTTCCGTTTTTATTCATCTCCTTAAATCCTAGCTGTCACTGTTTGGCTGGATAATTTTGGTAGCCTCATTACCACTCTCCCTGCTTCTACTTTTTCATCCTCATCTAGAAACCTAGAACTCTAAAATGAATGCTACATGAATGAGGGAAGACTTATTATATAAATTGCTAATGATGGCTTGTTATGGTTATAAAGAGATCATGCTTGCCATTAGGCCACCCTAGTTTGAATCATGGCTGCATGATTTACCAGGTGTATGACAATGGCTAAGTCACTTTTTTAAAACTTCTAAAATTTGTTTACTCACTTCTAAAATAGAAATTGTAATAGAACCCACTTCATAGGAGTATTAGCCTACTACATAGTGAAGACATAAAATTGTTTTCAGAAATAATAATAAATTTTTTTTTAAAACTTATTTAATTTCTATACAATTTACAAGATTTCATTTCTCTTCAAAGAATTCCAAGAAGCATAAAATGTCTATAAACTCATAGTAAAATGTTATTTACATTCTCATTGAAGTAATGTGATATAGAATAGCCTTATCTACTAGAGCAGTAGAAAAGTTATCAATCCCCACAGAGTTTGTAGTTACTGGTCTTATTCCTAACGTATTTTCAGCTTTTGAAAAATAGATGTGTTTGTTGAAACTCAAAAGAATATTTAAGCTTTAGAACTTCTTGTCATTTCCTATTATTTGGTTTCTTATATTTGAAAACTGACCTGCCTTGTTCATGAAACTTTAAGAAACTAACAAGGATGATTTTCTCCTGGAACAATGTGATCTATTTGTTCTGTCCTTACCTTGCCAAATCTGATTCCCCAGATTCTGATTTTCTCAAGATCAAAACAATCTAACTGTAACATTACTATTTTGCTGCTTTGTTGTCTTCCTTTTTTTTATTTATTTTTTGTTTAATTTTATTTTATTATGTTAGTCACCATACAACACATCATTAGTTTTTGATGTAGTGATCCACGATTTTTCCTTGACTGTACTTCCAAATCTTAGTCCACCCATTACTATCAAAGTTTCTCCTTAGTGGCTTTGTTACTGTCATCCTTGAACATGTAATTATAGGTAAGTTTGCATTTGTTTTAATGTTTTGCAGAATAAGTATCATTTTGGATCATTTCCTTAAAATATCTCATTGAAATAAGCTAGGATTCCTTTTTTTCTTACCATCACACTTCCTTTTTCTCTCCTCACTTGATGAGAATGATTTTCATAAGCTATCTTATTAATGCTTCCTGAATTCTTCCATCACAGAGCCATTCTCTTGAATAGACCCCACATGTCAGAATTACTTAGAGAAACTTTCAGGGTGCACAGATCCCTCTCATCACTTCACATTCTCCTTTCTCTTCTGCGCTGCTGAAACGTATAGGCTGAAAAAGCTTTCTAAGTGACTGTATTAAAGCTCTCCCATCTCTGTGATGTTTAGAACCATTGCATTATTATATGTATCAATTCTAACCATTTTTGGTAAGAAAAATAGAATCCATGAAAGATTTTTTAAGGTTATCTTATCTCACATAAGAGTGTAAGTCAATATTCTGCAAACGTGTCATTTTTATTAGGTTTTAGTGTGGTTGTACCATTAGAGCTTATACTTCAACATGATTCAAAAATGTAATTTTTTTTCTCCTCCTAGCTGGGGAAAGTCTTCATCTTAAGAGAAATAACTTTTTGTAAAGGATTGATGAAAGCAGTATTATTTCTGTTTTGTTGTACTGCTTTGTTTTGTGAACTCAGAAAATGTCACTATAGTTGGAGACGATCATTGCTATCCTTGTCAAAAATAAAATTAGCATCTGAAAATACTTTTTGAAATGAGGATAACTAGGTTATTATTAGCTTGTTGAATTTTTTTAAGTTACAGTTTTTGCTTATTATATTTCCAGGTTGAACAGTTAACAAATCATCTGAAAGAAAAAACAGACAAGTGCAGTGAGCTTTTGCTGTCTAAAGAGCAGCTTCAGAGGGATATCCAAGAACGGAACGAAGAAATTGAGAAATTGGAGTTCAGAGTAAGGGAACTGGAGCAAGCCTTACTCATTAGTGCAGACACTTTTCAAAAGGTGTGGCATTTTCTTTAGGTTAATTTTATCAAGTGTTTTAATGCAAATTACTCTTAGTTACATGAACATCTGTTCCTTTACATAAAAAATTGCTGTTGACTTTTTGTTGATATTATTACAAAATATAAATATACCTTTATGTCTTCAGTGACATCATAACTGTATCTGTTTATTCTTATCTCCAGCTGTTACTTGCATACCTTAGTCTTGAGAAAGGAAGATTAGCTAAACCAGAAGAATTAATGATCCTTTTAACAGTCAGTAAGGTTGTGATTATAAAATAATAGCCAAGTGTGAAAAAGCTGTGGATACCAGGTGAGGCTGATGCTTTATCCCAGACTAAGAAGAAATGAAGTCTATTCCCATTATACTGCAGAAAGCAAGAATGAATCAAAGAAAGAAGAGCAGGATAAAGAAGGTTAGGAAGGGAGCAGTTCAGGGGATAGCCTCCGTTTTATCTGAGGAATGAATTTTAAGAATGTCAAACATTCCTGTTTGAATTTGTATAAAAATGCATTCAAAACGGAGTATAACTTTGATTTTTCACTCATGTAGATTATCAGCTGCTAACTGGAGAAATGAAAGAAATGAAAGTGCTACTTCTCTAATTAAAATGAATTATCAGGAATTAATGTCTGAATTTTTGAAAAAATTCTTATATATTTAAAGGTAGAGGACCAAAAACAGTGTGGAGCTATAGAAGCTAAAGCAGAATTGTCCCTAGAAGTACAGTTGCAGGCTGAGCGAGATGCCATAGACCGAAAGGAAAAAGAGGTAAGGGGTTTATTTCTAATGACAAAATGTGGTTTGAAATATTTTAAATAATCTTAAGTAAGTCACCTTGAGAATATCATTTGTATAGAATGGAGTTTATAGTCTAAACCAAAGTTTAGGTGATTTTCTTAGCTCATTGCTTAAGTTGACCTTGAAGACAATAAAGATTTGAACAAATACGCTGGTATGAGGAAGAGTGTTCCAGGTAGAGGAGACAAATGTAAAGGCCTTGACATAGGAAGAAGTTTTAAAGACAAAAAGAAGGTAAATATGAATTGAGTGAAGAGGAGAGTGGAGAGAGAGTTGTGTTAGGACAAAAGGCAATATCTCTCTTTTTTTCTTACTTTACCATGGGCTTTGAAGTATTGCTACTTTGCTGTAGGGTTTGGTTTTTTTTTTCTTTTTAAAGTTATGTTGCCCTGGGAGGTTACAGTGCTATTTTACAATATACTAAACATGTTCTTAAAACAAAAGATTAACAATGAGGTAATTATATAAAGTTTTTCTGTGTTTTTGTGTTCCCTCCTCAAAAAAAAGAAAATCCACTTCTAATATAGTAATAATTTCCAGTTTTAATTTAAATTAAACTTAATTTAAATCTTGGTCTACTATTTTTCTAAGACATACTGTACTCTGCATTATCTAGCTGTATCAAATCATTTAAAATACTTAAGGTTTTTTAAATTACATTTTTATTTCCATGTAATTTTCTCAGGATATTTAATATATTTTAACAAATATTTATTGAACTTAAAGAGTAAATAAATGTTAATAAGTGCTTTGGAAAATATAAGAATGATTTAGACATCAACTAAAATCCAGCTCAGAAAACTTGTGGCTCAGAAAAAAGCCATCTATATAAATGACAAATAGAAATGATCATCTCCATGAGAAGGTTTATTTTCTCGCTATCATATTATACTGACTAATGTTTATCTAAAAGGTTCTTGATTATTTTGCTTTTTTGGTTTTCCCCAACAGGCAGGGAACACTTGTTTACCTGTAACCACTTTTATGTGTTTTGAAAAGAATTAACATTTAAAGTACCTTACACTAATAGAGAAATTGCTCTCTAAAAAGATAAACTTTCAAAACTGGACCCCAAAACAATGATAGTTGATTATGGATAGTTGATTAATTTTACTAACTTTATATTTTAATTATTTTCTGAATTTAATATAACATTACTGACACCTTAATTTTTTAAAGTAAGTATCCAGTGGCTGTCTACCTTTAACTCAGAATCATAGTTGTTCAGAACTACAAAGAGACTGGTCAGCCAGCTTCTGTCAACCAACTCCCAGTGTTTATAGATAAGATAGAGCCAGACATGTTGAGTGAGTAAAGGGTTAAAATGATAACTCATCCTAGTCTACCTAGTTTTTAATAACAGTGACAACTACTCTGTCAGAACCCACTCATCTGTAACTGAAGACTGAAAGAGAGGAACATAGAATTAAAAGCTATCTTTTAATGAAAATAACTTCTTTTTTTTAATGAAAATAACTTCTTATGCATTCTGTCCTGCACTAGGCAAATGTTTTCAGTTATCTGATGGAGTATAAACATAAGATGTCTATATGTGTCATTATATTTTGAGATACTTTCTAATACTCTGATAGCCTTAATCTGTGCAAAACTTTTTTTAAGTTTATTGTAGGCTGAGAAATGCAGAATGAATAGAAAGAGAAGAAACTTTAAAGATAGGAGTTTTAGGGTGACAAGAGAAGGGGAATAATGTGGGGAGAAATAGAAGGAAGAATTTCTTTAAGAAAAAGATGCCTTGGGGCGCCTGGGTGGCTCAGTCGTTAAGCGTCTGCCTTCGGCTCAGGTCATGATCGTGGGGTCCTGGGATCGAGCCCCGCATCAGGCTCCCTGCTCAGCGGGAAGCCTGCTTCTCCCTCTCCCACTCCCCCTGCTTGTGTTCCTGCTATCGCTATCTCTGTCTCTGTCAAATAAATAAATCTTAAAAAAAAAGAAAAAGATGCCTTCAATAGGTTTTAACTCTATAGAGCTAATGAAATCTAGCTTATAGATGGCAGTAATAAATGGTAGTAGTTACCTTTGTGGAGGTCTGTGCTAGAAAGTGGTATTTTAAAAACCTAATGTCATTAATCCTTGAAGTTTCCCTAAGGATAGGCTCTAGTGTTACCTCCATTTTACAGATGAGTAAACTGAGTCTTAAGAGAGGTTAAATAACTTGTTCATGGTCACACAGTAAGTGGTTGAGCAAGCATTCCTCCTAGATTTCTCTGATTCTGGAGTCCTGTAATGCTGTACTGCCAAAGAATTGGGGAATATCTTGCCTTGTTGGTGAGAAGTATTAAAGACTGTCACTCAGCATTTATTGAGATCTTAACACATGTTGACTACCACTATCCAGTTGTAAAACCAGCAGCAGATTTCAAAGAATCTAATGTCTAACCAAGAAGACATATACACATTTGAAAGAGATAAAAAAGATAAAAGAAAACACAAATAGTTGCAAATTAATATAATCCAGTCTAGATAACATATGGTAGCTAAATTAAACAAGATTAAAACAAAGAGCCACTGTTCTATTTTAAAACTCTAAGAATATTCTTGTGGTTTGGTTGTTGTAGACTCAGTAATAGGACAGCCTGGGACTGAAACTGGAGTCTGGCTGAATAGGAGGAAAGAATCCTACAGTGTCATCTTTGGGAATTGAAGTCTCTGTTGTGATGACTCAAATTCAGCTTCTTATAACAGAAATGTTAGTGCTTTGGGCCAGTGCTTCTCAGACTTTAATGTGCACATGAATCCCCTGGGGATCTTGTTAAAAAGAAGATTCACATTCAGTAGATCCAGCGTGGGGCTTCGGAGTCTGTGCATCTAACGTGTTCCCAGATGATGCCAGTTCTGCTGCTCTACGGACAGCACTTTGAATAGCAAGGCTTTAGGTCACATTGAGAATTTGACCATAAACTCCTGTATCAAGAAAGTAAAAACAAATAAACGAAGAAACAGAACAAACTGGTGGTTGCCAGAGAGGAGGTGGGTTGTGGGGGGAGGGTGAAGAGGATTAAGATGTACCCAAAAAAACAAATAGCATTTGAGGTAGAGCATCAATTTTGAACCTAAATGTCTACATATGTACTGAAGTAATACCTTTCATCAAAAGTAGCTGTGAAAGATAGGAATAGGTATAAATACTACTGTATTAGATAACTTTGAAGAAGATAAAATCACCGCAGTTTTCAGCAAACCAACCTGATAATTATATATGAACAACTACTAAGTGTATTTAAGGTGTGTCTACTAAATTTAATACCAGTGTACAGAAAATAATTTAAGTGTAAGTTTTGGACATTACTTACTGTAAGCAGGATAAATGATAGTTAAAAATGTGAGGCTCCAGGGGTGCTTGGGTGGCTCAGTCGGTTAAGCATCCGGCTCTTGATTTAGGCTCAGGTCATAATCTCAGGGTCACGGGATCGAGCCCCACGTTGTCGGTCTCCTCACTCAGCAGGGATACTGTTGGAGATTCTTTTTCTCCCGCTCCCTCTGCCCTTCCCCGCCACTTGCTTGCTCACTCTCTCTCAAATAAATAAAATCTTACCAAAAAAAAAAAAAAAATGTAAGGCTCCAAAAATAAACTCTTCACCACATACATACTAGCCTTGTGACCTCAGGACAAGGTACTTTGTTCTCAGTGACTCCCTCATCTCCAAAATGGGGATAATCCAAGTAAAGATCTCATAAGGTTGTTACATACAGAGTTTTAAAAAAATAATACATATAAAGCACCTTATGCAATACCTAGCAATAAATTGTCTATAAATAATGGCTACTATTACTAGTATCAGTACTATTTCTGTTAAGGGGCTTTGCCTTGCTAGTGCTAAGACACAATTCTGATTACATGTCTGGGTGTAAGCAGCATATGGTTCCTTTCAAGTTCTAAGGTAATAAATGATTTATAGGCTGCCCTCTGAGCCAGCTGCTACTGAATAATGTTGCTCCTGCATTTTAGGTTGCTTTTAATGCAGCAGTTTTGATCATCAGATAAATACACATTTGGAAATCCATTCACTAAATATTTATTAATAGCTACAAAGCATTGAGCTAAGTGACTATTCCTTAATCAAGCCCAACTTTTAAAGTATAATGATAACTAGCTCTTGAAACTCGGCATTAATTTCAGTCTCTATATAACTATTACAGAGTAATTGCTTTATCATTAACAGCAATCTGTGCTCAGAAAAGAGCTAAATTTCTATTGTTCTACACATAGGTGCTCTCTAATTTTATCCTAAAATGGTATTAATAACTTGCTGTTTAAGTTTCTGTATTTCAGACCTAAGGATCTCACAGTCTTAGTGTCTATCTCTCCTTTCTTCTACTTAAACGAGGCACATACAGCCAAACCTTTCATTAGGTTAAGTATTAGTACGGACTAATTTGAGCTAATCTCACTTGGTAGCCAAAACAACTGACTTAATTTTGCAGCTTTCTTGAACATTTTGATAGCAACTAAATTTAACATGAAATAAGATTTAAAATGTGGACTCTTTCCCTTCCTCCCTTGACTTTTTTCTGCTTTGTCAGAGAATATTTTAGGTAAGAAATGGCCCCTTGAATCCCTTCTCTGAAGGTCTTCTCTTTGCTTTGAGTAGAATGATTTAAGGGTGATCAGTTTGAAAATACCTAGAAACCACACAGTTATACCTGGCTTAGAGAAACCCCTTTATTCTCATGGCTCATATGTCTTAAGTATATATGTTTTATACAGCTAATTTAGTACTTTGCATTCTCTCTTGACAAACATTTGTATAAACAGGTATTTTTTTTCTCTTTCCTTTTGATAATTTTGGTATCAAAGATTACAAACTTAGAAGAACAGTTAGAGCAGTTTAGAGAGGAACTGGAAAATAAGAATGAAGAAGTTCAGCAACTACATATGCAATTAGAAATACAGAAAAAGGAATCTACTACCCGCCTCCAAGAACTTGAACAAGAAAACAAATTATTTAAGGTAATTAATTAAGAAAAACTTTGCCTATAAATAATTCATAATTTTTGTCTTAGTATCAAGCATTTGCTGAGTCTAGCTGCTGAATAATACTTAACAGAGGAACATTAGCTGCAAATGGGTTTGCAAGGAACTTATTTTTAACCCAACATAAACATTTGAATTCATCATGAATGAAAAATTTTTGAGAACTTTTATCAAAATATTTTAAGAATTATTGACTTATAATTACTGTATGATAGCTGATTTTGTTTATTTGTACATTTTGGGCACTTTATCTTTTATAACACTTAATTGAAAGAATATTCAGAAAATTACATGTAATGATCTATCCAACTGGATGGTTATTTTTGTCCCTAGGATGAAATGGAGAAACTGGGATTTGCCATAAAGGAATCTGATGCTGTCTCTACTCAGGACCAACATGGGTTGTTTGGAAAATTTGCTCAAGTAATGCAGGAAAAAGAAATAGAAATTGACCGATTAAATGAGCAAATTACAAAACTTCAGCATCAACTTGAAATTACAACAGATAATAAGGTACACCTGTTTAAAATTATTACATGAAATAAGCTAGAATTTTAAAGGGCAAATGGTTATTTTTCAGCTTCTCTTTGAGTATAAAAACTGAATAAACCTTAATTCTCTTTTACCCATTAATTTTAATTTATTAAGACACATTGGCTTGGGGCGCCTGGGTGGCTCAGTCATTGGGCGTCTGCCTTCGGCTCAGGTCATGATCCCAGGGTCCTGGGATCGAGCCCCACATTGGGCTCCCTGCTCAGCAGGAAGCCTGCTTCTCCCTCTCCCACTCCCCCTGCTTGTGTTCCTGCTCTCACTGTGTCTCTCTCTCTCTGTGAAATAAATAAATAAAATCTTCGAAAAAAAAAAAAAGACATTGGCTTGTGGCACCTGGGTGTCTCAGTCAGTTAAACATCTGCCTTCGGCTCAGGTCATGATCCCAGTGTCCTAGGATCGAGCCCTGCTGCTTCTCCCTCTCCCTGCTCTTGTGTGCTTGTGCGCACTCTCTCTCTGTCTCTCCCTCTCAAATAAATTTTAAAAATCTTAAAAAAAAAAAAAAAGAAGACACATTGGTTTAGCAAGCTATGTATATTTTTTATTCCCTCCTAATATTGTCAAAGATTTTTGGATGTTTTCCAGAGAATCTCTTGTGACTCAGATTTCACCATATCATTCTAACCAAATCTATTAAAAATTCTTCTATTTGATATGAATTGAATAAGATAATACTGTTGTGGACCATTTTTATTTTAATACTTCATCCTTTTCAATTAGAATGTATTGATATTGACTATTTTACTTATGGGAAATCAGCTGCTAATGTGTACATCACTTTGTATTTAACAGAACTTTCTTTTTTTTAATTTTATTATGTTATGTTAATCACCATACATTACCATCATTAGTTTTTGATGTAGTGTTCCATGATTCATTGTTTGTGTGTAACACCCAGTGCTCCATTCAGTACATGCCCTCTTTAATACCCATCACCAGAACTTTCTGAACAAAGTTAGAAGTAAGGTCCTTATTTGATATGATGGGGACTATTGGTCTATATTAAAATTAATCTAACATGTCTGAGAAGTATATTATTTGTGTGTGTGAGATCAACCCTTTTGAGATCCTGCCCTTAAAATAAAAAATAAAATTCCCAAAATGTAAATACATATTTATTATGTCTGTTACTTGTTTTCATTAACAGGTTATTGAAGAAAAAAATGAACTGATAAGGGATCTTGAAACCCAAATAGAATGTTTGATGAGTGATCAAGAACGTGTGAAGAAAAATAGGGAAGAAGAAATTGAACAGCTCAATGAAGTGATTGAAAAACTTCAACAGGAATTGGCAAATATTGAACAGAAGACATCAGTGGATGCTGTTTCTTTCCCAGAAGAAGCAGATAGTTTAAAACATCAGTTGGATATGGTAATAGCTGAAAAACTGGCTTTGGAACAGCAAGTAGAAACCACTAACGAAGAAATGGCTTTTACGAAAAATGTCCTTGAAGAAACCAATTTAAAAATGAACCAGCTAACACAAGAATTATGCAGCTTAAAGAGAGAACGTGAAAATATGGAAAAAATCCAAAGTGTACCAGAGAAAAGCGTTAATACGGACAGAGATGACCTGAGCAAAACCAAACCTGAACTGAAAGTTCACCTTACTGAGAATGCCCTTAAACCCCTAGAAAATCAAACTTACCTCACATCTTTTGAAGAAAACAGCAGAAGTTCCATAAGCAGTTTGGAAACAAAGGTGCTACAACTCGAGGGCACTGTGAGTGCAAAGGACTTGGAACTCACCCAGTGTTACAAACAAATAAAGGACATGCAAGAGCAAGGCCAGTCTGAAACAGAAATGCTTAAACGGAAGATTGTAAACCTACAGAATATACTTGAAGAAAAAGTTGCTGCTGCTCTTGTGAGTCAAGTCCAACTTGAAGCAGTTAAGGAATATGCAAAATTCTGTCAAGATGAACAGGCAGTTTCATCAGAACTTGAAAGAACAAATGTACAGAACTTAAATCCAGTAACAGACAATGAGATGGAACCAGATGTATTAGCATTAACCTTGAGAATATCAGAGTTAGAAAGCCAGGTGGTTGAAATGCAGACTAGTTTGGTTTTAGAAAAAGAGCAGGTAGAAATTGTGGAGAAAAATGCTTTGGAAAAAGAAAAGAAGCTACTAGAACTACAGAAGTTACTGGAGGAGGAGAAAAACCAGGGAGGTAAAGAAAGGAAAAGAAGCCCTGAAGGAGATTTTGAAGTTCTCAAGGTTAGGTTGTTTTTTTTTGTTTTTTTTGTTTTTTTCACTTAAATGCCGTAAGGAATTCTCTTTTTCTTTGTTCCTTAAGCTGATTACTAATTTACTAAATTAAACATGGTGTTGTTTATATCTAGCAATTCATATATAGAGGGTTTTTATAAAAATACTTTTCTGTACAGTCATATTATTATCACTAAAATAATGTGGTCTTTGAATCGTGTTATTTATTTTTTAAGATTTTATTTATTTATTTATTTATTTATTTATTTGAGAGAGAGGGAGAGAAACAGCATGAGAGGGGAGAGGGTCAGGGGAGAAGCAGGCTCCCCGCTGAGCCGGGAGCCCGATGTGGGACTCGATCCCAGGACTCCGGGATCATGACCTGAGCCGAAAGCAGTAGCTTAACCAACAGAGCCACCGAGGCACCCTGAATCGTGTTATTTATTTCACTAGTATACTCATTAAGTAGAGCAATCAGAAGGAAGTTAGAGATGTTAAGTTTAGCAAATGTCCTTTGGAACTTGTATGGGTTTTTTTCCTGTTCTATCTAACATGCGTGTTATTTAAGCATTCCTTTTAAGTAATAGAAAATATCAAAATATATTAGTATTCTACTGAAGTAACATATCAGTGATAAGTCATTAGCTTTTGCAGATTTTATACCTGATAACAGATTCTTTCCTTTCTTAAAAATAATTTGTATTTTACCCTCATAAGTCTACTTATGTAAAGATCTGAAATGGCATTTATTTCTTAGCATAGGGCAGAGATAGAAGGACTTTAATTTTCAAATTCTCCCTTTATATATTTATAATTTTGAGTATTAATGTACAGTCTTACCTGAAAACTAGGCAATTAACTAACATTATCAAGATTCTATAAATATATAATTTGCTTTACAAAGTATGATAATTCTTTCCATTTAATAGGCTTTTTTCTCCTAGCTACCCAGAAGTATAAATTCCTGTAGTCATATTAAAATATTAACATGACTTTCAATGTATTTAAAACTTGTAAGAAATATCTTAGTAAGACTAGGCATTTTTTGAGGAAAGTGATATAAATAAATAACAGTCTTTTCACTAATAATTTATAATATTTATAAATTTATAAATATTTAGGATATATACTAACATGATGTATCTTTCATTCCCAGAAAATCTTTTTTTTTTTACTGTCTCAAGAACATGAAATGATAGTTCCTAAAAAAGTTTTCCTATTTGTTGAAAGAACGTGAATCATTTCTACACCCTTTTATCTGATAAGCAGGCATTCCAGAAAAAGCTTCATAAGAATGTATAAGTGCTTTGAACTTGGCTGTATTTTTTGAAAATAATGTGTTTTTAAATGTTTTCCACTGCCGTTCAGACAAGTACTAAGCCTGTTCATACCAGTGAAGAAAGTGGATTTTTTTGTCAACTTGAGGATCCTAGAGCTGAATCATCAGCTATCAAAGAAGAACTTGCCAATTATAAAGAGAAAGCAGAAAAGCTTCAAGAAGAGCTTTTGGTAAAATAAGTAACATTCCTCCTATTTCACTTATTTATACATATCTTAATTTCATTTCAAAGTATATTCTCTTCTATAAAAACAAACCAAAAAGCTGGAAAAAAAAAAATTTGTGGCTTTGATGAAAAGTTAATATAAATTTCTTTACTAGCATGTTCTTGCTTAGTTTTCCTTGAATCTTTTATAGAAAGATGCTTTTAGTCTCTAGTCTGTTAATGAACGAGGAGAAAGACATGTTAAAGAGAACTCTATATCCCATGAATACCAAAAGAGGCTGATAAAATAATTTCACTTCTATGGTAATCTGTGACTATACATATATACAAATATATATGGAATCTATGAGTGTTTCTGAAATATATTTCCTATTATTCTGAGGAAAATGAACATATTAGCATGCATATTCTCTCCTCTCTACCCTAAATTCTATATTTAATATTTTAATTGAATGTTCTCCTGTTCTCTTCATTATGTTCTAGGTAAAAGAAACAAATATGGCATCTCTCCAGAAAGATTTAAGCCAAGTTAGGAATCAGCTCACGGAAGCAAAAGAGAAATTATCCTCCTTCTTAGAAAAAGAAGATAAGACTGAGGTACAGGAAAACAGAAAAGTGTGCATATTAGAGCCACTTCCCACTAAAGTGGGTAAAAGTCTGGCATCCCAGACAGAGGGGACTCTCAAGGTCAATAGCAGCAGTCAGACTCCACAAGTTTTTGTTAGAAATGCAGGAATCCAAATTGATTTACAGAGTGAGTGTTCCTCAGAAGAAGTCACTGAAATAATCAGTCAGTTTACTGAAAAAATTGAGCAGATGCAAGAACTACATGCTGCTGAAATTTTGGATATGGAATCCAGACATATTTCAGAAACTGAAACTTTAAAGAGGGAGCATTATGTTGCTGTTCAGTTACTGACGGAGGAATGTGGTACCTTGAAGGCAGTGATACAGTGTCTGAGATCTAAAGAGGTACTTGGTTTTCATAATATGTGTTTTTTCAGTGTTGTGTTTTCCCCCCCAAATTCTTTGTTTTTAACAGAAAAAGAAATTTGGGTAGTCTCTTCCTTATGATAAAATTGCAGTTTTAAATCTTTCCATTGTGTAGTCAGATAATGACTTTCCACAAAGTTCCTCTGCAGATTTGGAACACTATATTATTCCTTAACTCATGAATGTCTTTTTATGGTAATATCCATTAGGAAAAAAATTGAAGACTTTTAAACCATGGATAGTTCATTTATTGTAAAACGTGTGGCAGATTTAATTGAGTTTCTCATTTGTTTTTTGACAGAATTATAAAAGAACAAAACTATTCATTGGGCCCTATTTTTATTTTTATTAAGGCAAAAAATGTTATGTATTCTTTTGTTTTCTCTAATTAGGGATCCTCAGTTCCTGAATTAACACATTCTGATGCTTACCAAACTAGAGAAATATGTTCCAGTGGTAAGTTATATAAATTTCTGACCTTTTTGTAGTACTTACTTAAAAAATATTTGTTTCTTTTTAGTAGTCAGTGGTGGTTTTCTTTATTTTAGATTCTGGATCAGACTGGGGTCAAGGAATTTATCTTACACAAAGTCAGGGGTTTGACGCAGCATCAGAAGACCGAGGAGATGAAGGGGAAGGTTCAACAGATTCATTTCCAAAGAAAATAAAGGTACTGAAAGACAAAATATCTTTTAGTGAAACTTAGCCAATGTGGTTTCTATATTGAACACAGCAGTTTATTAGAACTTACATAGTAAGATTCTCTCTGAGGAGAATCTTACATAGCAAGAAGGAATCTTGGGGATGTGTTTAGTGTTATTCCTGTATTTTGCAGATAATAAAGTACAATATATTTAATAATTTTTTGTCTAAAGATTTTTAAAAATAGTTTTTATTCCTGGTATTTTTGAGTGCTAAAATTATTAAAGCAATCTCAAGAACTAGAATTTATCTCTTATTTTTTTGGCCAAATTCGTGGTTAATCATTAAATCCAAGAAGAGCCCATCAGATAAATAGAAGGAACTTATAGGTGAGAGCTACACAGAGTCATAGACTGTCTTCTGGATTGGCTTACCCCTCCATAAGAAGGCAGCCAGTAATGGTAGCCTGGTGTTTTCTTCTTGCAGTGGCTCTTCTACGTCAATCTAGCTAGATATAGCTACCTTACTTAAAATTTGTTTCTTTGTATGTCTGTCTTTGAAGAAGTTGTCAGAATTCTGGCCTTTGGGTTTTCATTTCTAGGGATTACTGAGAGCTGTCCATAATGAAGGCATGCAGGTGCTTTCCCTCACTGAGTCTCCCTATAGTGATGGAGAGGACCATTCTGTTCAGCAAGTGTCAGAATCTTGGCTAGAAGAAAGAAGAGCTTATCTCAGTACAATCTCATCTCTTAAGGATTTAATTACCAAAATGCAAGTGCAAAGAGATGCTGAGGTACTCAATATTGTGCATCTTAATAGTTTTATGTAATTTTTATTAATAGTAAGGCACTTTACAGATTCAGTTGTCTTTTATGATGTAATTACACATGAATTACTACGTATCATTTAAATGCAACAAGCCACACACTTGAAAGCAAATCCATACTTTACTTTTGGGTTCTACTTTTATTTTGGTTGGTAGATAAATACCATTTTTAGAATTTTTTAAAACATGCTTATTTGAAAACTAACTTTTGTTTTTTTATACTCTGCTAGGTTTATGATGGTTCCCAGTCTCACGAGAGCCCCCCAGACTGGCGAGGTGAACTCCTGCTTGCTCTTCAGCAAGTTTTCTTAAAGGAGCGCAGTGTTTTACTAGCTGCATTTCAGACTGAGCTGACAGCTCTAGGTACTAGAGATGCAGTTGGATTATTAAACTGTTTGGAACAGAGAATACAAGAACAGGTATCAAAATAAAACTTTGAAACAAAGAATGCTTTTCAATAGTAATAAGCAAGTGAGTTATTGATTACTTTTGGAGAAGGTCTGAAAGTTAAAATTTTAACAGGAGCCACTAAGAATATTAGAAGAAAATTATTACCTTAAATGTTTTATCTTATGTTAGAAAATAAGCAGGACTGAAAATTAAGGAGCTATTCATCCAACTTAGGAAGTTAGAAAAGAGAAACAGAGTAAGCCCAAAGAAAGTAGAAGTAAGCTATGGTCAGTTCTTGTTGTCTGCCGTAGTTAGATTCTATGAAGTTGCTGTGGATGCTGAGCCATTGCTACTAGGGCAAATACACGGGTAGGTTCCTGTGAACCCCTGGTTATGACATTTGTCAACCAATCAATACATAATTCTGTTTTGTATGGGTTTGTTTAAAGATACCTTTTTTACTAGGTATTTCTGATTCATTAACGTTGAACTCATGGCCAAGAGCACTATGTAACTCACACCTAAATGAAATTTATCACATATGGTCTCTGCATAAAATACAGCCTTCTTGTGATGAGTAACACTAGGTAGTTCTTCATCTCTGTGCTTAGGGACCATTCTAAACAGCAAAGTCACCAATAAAGAGCATAAAAGTGCAAAAAAACACAGCACTGAATAGATGGCAAAAAGGAGACCATTTGTAGTATAAGAGATGAAAGAAAACAGCAGAACGGCACCTAGTTCCACTTCAGCTGCTACACTCAGCTGGCAGCTTAAGTATTTTGCCCCTCTTGGCATGTTTACAAATGACTGTCAGAGCACCTCAAGTGTTGATTTGGGGTTACAGATAAATTTTAGTGAATAGGCAGATTTGTAGATACGCAATCCACAATTAATGAACTTCAACTGTAATAAAGAAAAATGAAGTTAGTGAAATGTGGTATGTTGGTACAACAGAGAAGATAAAAACGTAAGAGTTTCTTCTTTGAAAGGATAATAAGAAACTTTTCTGGAGAATCGGTTAAGGAAAAAGGTAAAGCACATTTTTATAAAAGTTAGGAATGAAAATGGGATCATAACAGATATAAAATAATAGAATATTATGAATAATTTTATACAAATTCAAAAACTTGGGTGAAATGGACAGATTTCTAGAAAAATAATCACTTCTCCAAATTCATTCGGGAAGAAATAGAAAACCTGAAAAGTCCTATAACTAGTAAAAAAAAAAAAAAAGAAAAAGAAAAAAATCAAATTCATAGTTAAAAGACTACTAACAACACTTAGTGCCCAGATCTTCATTTTTAACTACATTCTCCATTAAAGGGAGCTAGGACTCCTTAGAGAAATGGTTGATTCCTGGGCTGGAGCAGAGGGACATACAAGATGAACCTGGAATATCTTGTTTTGCTGACAAAGACTTGCTCAGAGAATGAAAGGGAGATGTCAAAAGATCACAGAAGCCAACTTGAAGGAGTTCCCAGCATCCACATTTAGGACAATTGGAACATCATACTAAATAATGGTAGTGACAGATTATAAACCAAAGAGTAAAATAAGAACTCATGAATTCATACTAATATAAATAAATGCATAAAAATTCTTTCTTACACTAGAATGCCAGAGAGTAGATAGAAGAAATGATGAAGCTAGATCACCCTTTATTAAGCATTATAGTAATAACTCAAGCAATAACTACATAGTGGAAAACCTTACAGATACCACCTTAGTCAAGTGATCAGAATTAATATCACCAGTAATAGAACAAACTAGATATCATGTACTTCCTGATATGAAGTACATTACCTCACTTTTGTGCATAACTAAAATCTACTCACAAGCATATATTAGACCAAAACAAATTGAGGCCACTATGTATCTATCAGAATGGCCAAAATAAAAATTAGGGAAATACCAAGTGCTGGTGAGGATGCAGAGAAATTGCATCTCATACATTGCTGATATGAATGTAAAATGGGAGAGTCACTCTGGAAAATGAACTGGTATTTTCTTATAAAGTTAAATATACACTTACCATATGACCTAGTAGTCACACTCTCATAGATATTTATCAGAAATGAAAACTTAGGTCTCCGTAAAAATCTGTACAAGAATATACATAGAAGTTTTATTTGTAATACTCCAAAACTGGAAACAACCCAATGTCTTTTGACAAGTAAATGGATGAACAAATTAAAGTACATCCATACAATGAAATACTACTTAGCAGTTAAAAAGGAACGGACTGTTGATACCCTAAACTTCTTATATGTTATATAACATTTGAAATAACAAAATATAGTGATAGTGAACAGATCAGTGGTTATCAGGGGTTATGGCTGGGGAAAGGATGTGACTACAAAGGAGTTTCTTTGTGTTGATGAAACAGTTCTGTATCCTGATTATGGTCATGGTGACTCAGACCTACACATGTGATAAAATTTCATAGTACTATACACCAGGAAAATGAATGAATGTGTGTAAAAACTAATGAAATTTCAGTAAGCCTTGTGATTTAAATAGAATCGTACCAATGTCTAAACCTAGTTTTGATAATGTACTATAGTTATGTAAGATGTGATCATCAGAGAATACTGGCTGAAGGGCAAATGGGAACTAAATAAGTTTTGTACATAAAATAATAGTATCGTAGTAGATTAATTTCTACTTTTGATAATTGTACTGTGGTTTGTAAGGGAATGTTCTTGTTTTTAGGAAATATACACTACAGTTTTTAGGGGTAAAGGAGCATCTGTCTACCACTTATCTTCACACATTTTGGAAAAGAAAAATAATGATGTATATGTGTAGATACATACACACGGAGATAGAGAGTGGTAAAGCAAATGTAGTTAACATTTAGAGAATTTGAATGAATGAAATATGGGGATTCCTTGCACAAATTTTGGAGCTTTTCTATAGGTGAAATTATGTCAAAATATGAAATAAAAAAGTTTAAAAAAAATTTACCCACAAGAATTACCCTAAGTTCAAATGGTTTTACAGGTGACGTCTAGCATACATTCAAGGAATCACTAATTCCAGTCTTAAACATATGCTTCCCATTGTTGGATGACTGGGGGAATGCCTTGTGGTTTTTTAAGAAGCTAATATAACCCTGTTATCAAAGTCAGACAAAGATAATGCAAGAAAGAAAACTTACGGGCCTGTTTTATTCATGAACATAGATGCAGAATTCCTAAACAAAATATTAAACCAAATCCATGTATATTTTTTAGAGACACAGTCACCTTACACTTATCCAGGAATGCAAAGGTAGCATACCATTAAAAATAAGTTGTGACTCGTTATTTTAACGAAGGGAAAATAAAACAAAGAAAAGCCTATTATCAGATGACTTCACTGGTGAATTCTACCAGATGTTTAAAAAATTAATACCAGTCCTTCACAAACTCTTTTAAAATTAAGAGAAGGGAACACTTCCCAACCCATTCTGTAAGGCCAATATTGCCCTGATTCTTTCTTTTTAAATATTTATTTATTTGAGAGAGAGAAAGCACGTGTGAGCAGAGGGAGAGGAAGGGGGAGAATCTCAAGCAGACTCCATGCTAAGCTTGGAGCCTGACAAGTGGCTCAATCTCACAAACCTGCGATCATGACCTGAACCGAAATCAAGAGTCAGACACTTAACCGACTGAGCCACCCAGGCCTCATTATTGCTGATTCTTAAACCACACAAAGACAGCATAAGGAAAGGAAACTACTGACCAAATATCCAATGAGAATAAAACAACCACTGGAAAAATGAACAAATGATAAAAATAGGTGCACAAAAAAAGTATCCGATAAATATATGAAAAGATAAATGTACTGTATACTTCATACTATGAAATACTATATAACATTGAAAATGATTGTGAATTAGAGCTGTATGTGTCAACCCAGATGGTTCACCAACATGAAATTCACTTAAATTCATTAAATGAGGGCGCCTGAGTAGCTCAGATGGTTGGGCGTCTGCCTTCGGCTCATGTCATGATCCCAGGGTCCGGGGATCAAGTGCCGCTTCGGGCTCCCTGCTTAGCAGGGAGCCTGCTTCTCCCTCTGCCTCTCTCTCTCTGTCTCTTATGAATAAATAAATAAAATCTTTAAAAAAAAATTAATTAAATGAAAAAGGCAAATTACACAAAGGTGAATACACCGTATGATGCCATTTATATAAAGTTTTAAAACATGCAAAACAGTACTGTATTTGCTTAGGATACATGTGTGTATATGACATAATATACAGAGCACATGAAAATAACACCAAACTTAGAAGTTGAGTGTTGAGTATTTCTCAAGCAGGTGGTGCAGAGGAGATGTTCAGGGAGTTGTATAGAGCTGATAGGTGCTATTTCTTAAGCTCTGTACATGAGTGTTTATTATAGTCTTGTTTTGTTGTATGTGTGAAAATTTTCAAAGTAAATATGAAGATTAATAATTAAAAAGTAAATCCTAATGAACAGGAAGAGAAAATTAACATCTTTCCAAAATTTCAGCATGTATGTTCCATTTTTTTTTTCAGACTTCCTGGTTGTTAATATTACTGTCTTTACAACTCTCTTCACTTGATTTTTTGCTTTGCATTATTACAGAGTATTGAATATCAAGCAGCTATGGAATGCCTCCAGAAAGCAGACAGAAGGAGTTTGTTATCTGAAATTCAAGCCCTGCATGCTCAAATGAATGGTAGGAAAATGGCTCTGAAAAGAGAACAAGAAAATGATCAACCAGGCCAAGGTATGCTGTACGTCAGGCTCACATGGTGGCAGCAAATAGGTTGCAATATTTCACTCTGTTTCCCTTCTTTGTATTATTATTCATTTAAAACACATTTTCTTTTAGTCACGTTTTCTTCTCATTCTCCTATAGTGGAAATAATCTACATTAATGACTCAGAATTAAAGGATTGTCCAGTTGGTTTTTAAACATATATTTAATTTAAAATGAACAGTATTGCTTTGATCAGGCTCTTTAAAACAAGCCCATTAAGTTCATTATCTTTTTTTGTTTTGAAGTTCTTTGTGAGGATAACCACCTAAAAGAAAAAGAAATCCACAATGAAAGTAACTATTTCTTTTTTAATCCTTTTCTTATTGTAAACTATAATATACATAGAGAAAAGTGCAAAATGCAAAAATATACAGTATAACAAATCTTTAAGTGAATATTTATGGAAACTTTACACATGTCAAGTACCTCAGAAGCTCCTCCCAAACACACTACACTGTGGTGACCTGGAGGTAACCATTATCCTGATTCTTTAGTTTGACTACCTATTTGTGTATTCCTAAACCATGTAAGTTTGAAGTTTACCTGCTTTTGAACTTTGTTATTCTGTATATATTTGTATCTTGCTTCTTTTACCTCTCCATAATATTTTTTTAAGTTACTGCATTTATCTCCAGTTCATTTGCTTTTGTTACTGTATAGAATTCCCACAATTTATATATCCATTCTGTGGTTGAATATTTTGGGTTATTTCTATTTTTTAGCTATTACAACCAGTGCTGTTCTGCACATTGTTATACTATGTTATACTATGTTGCTGCTGCATACATACATGAGTTTTCTGGGTATATATACCCCCAGGGGTGGAATTGCTGAGTCATAGAATACATCATTTCACATTTATTTTATAATCCAGAGTGGTCCTATCAATTCGTATGCTTACTAGCAGAGTATGAGAGTCCCCGTTGCTTCACTTACTTGTCGATAGTTGACATTGTCAGACCTTTGTTGCCAATCTGGTGGATATGCAGTAGATTGTTATTGTGGTTTTAATTGTGTAATTTTAATGTAATTTCTCTAATTACTGAAGTGGTTTGATTCTTTGTCATATGATTATTGGCTAGCTGGATTTTTGCCTTTGTGGTATGCTCATTCTTGTATTTTCCCCACTTTTTGGTAGGGATGTCTGTTATAATAAATTGAGTTGCAGATGGAAATCAGTAGGGATTAAAGTACAGTCTAATTTTCATCACATCTAGTGAAGAGACATTTTGGTCTTCAGTTTTGTTTGATATAATGGTAGAAACACCTATGCTTTTACAAATTTTGGGAAAGTTACACCATAGTCTCACATTTGTCATTGAACAACTAAAAAATTTAAATATTTTAAAATATCTCAGAGAAAAGAGGTGTAATTAGATCACAAGTATATCTTATATTTAGATGTAAGATTAACTGAAGATTATTTTTAGAGAATTGATTAGTATTATTTTACTTTGTTATTAAGTTAAATAGAACCCCACTGAAAATATATAGATACATATTTATATTTTTCGATCCTTAGCTTCTTCTAAGAAATAGTTTTAAAAGCTTAAACTAACTTGGGCGCCTGGGTAGTGCAGTGGTTGTGCATCCAACTCTTGGTTTCGTCTCAGGTCATGATCTCAGGGTCCTGAGATAGAGTCCACGCTCAGCACAATCTGCTTGGGATTCTCTCTCCTTCTCCCTCTGCCCCTCATGCTTGTGCTCTCTAAAATAAATAAATCTTAAAAAAAAAAAAAGCTTAAACTGACATGATTGTCTTCTAAAGCCAAAATTATTCCTTTTTCCTAACATCAGTGAATTGTAATATAAAGTGATGAACTTTGATAAAATTTTTTAAGTTGAAAACACATTCAAGGTAGAATGGAGAAACAAAAGAATAGAGTAAAAATTACCCCCTTGGAATCTCCTGAATCCTAAAATAACAGCTGTTATTATCTGCAGACCTTTATTAATATGCCATATGTATACAAGTTTATATTTTTTGCAAAAGCAGGCTCCTGATGCATATTTCATAACATTTTTTTCATTTATTATACTTAAGGATTTAAATATTTTCATTTGTTTTCATTGTAACAGACCTATAGCAGGGGTTTGGTTTGTGTTTAAAGAACAAACCACGATCAAAGCTTCTAGGACAGTAAAGTTCCTAGGGACTGTCTGCGAAGGAATGCTAAACAAAACCAGCAAGCCGTGCTCACCACTGTAGTCATGGTTACATGCCAGACTCCTGCAAGTGCTTTGTGTGGCTGTCAAAAACCTTTGGCATTTTTTAGCGGGAGCTCTTGAAATTCTGCTTGAGCAAATACACACTTCTATATATAGTATTTGTGAACACCTGAAGTTTCTTTTAGTTCATGTCTTGCATTGATTATTCTGTTAAACTGTTATCATCCTTATGTATTTATAGTTCTGAAATCTTGACCATTAGCACTATGAGGAAAGTGTTCATGATACGTATTTATATAAATTGCCAACTTTGGGACTGTGATCTCTTCACATTTGCTTTGTAGTAATGTCCTAAATTAAAAATCAGTTCTCATCAATAAAATATTTATAAACCAAATATGAGTTGCAAGATCATAATTTAAGTATTAATAATTTTCCATTTAGAACTCTTGGAGTATAATATGCAGCAGAAGCAGTCTCAGATGCTGGAGATGCAAGTGGAGCTCAGCAGTGTGAAGGACAGAGCAGCAGAACTGCAGGAACAACTGAGTTCTGAGAAAATGGTGGTTGCTGAACTGAAGAGTGAACTTGCACAAACTAAATTGGAACTAGAAACAACACTCAAGGCACAACATAAGCACCTAAAGGAATTAGAGACCTTCAGGTATGTCAGGCTTCCTTATTATAAACCTATTTGGGTGAAGGAAGTGAAGGAATTTTGTCACAGACATTGTGCAGATCTTATAACAGCATGACATTATACATAATGTGTAAATAACTTGAAACTTTGTTATTTATAGGAAAAACTACAGTGGAAAGGAAAAACTCCAAATTTTTCCAAATGATAAATTCATGATTAGGTATTGGCATATTCTCTACTGTGGGTTCAGTTCTACTGGAGACTTACTGTTGTATGAGATACATAATTTTGACTTCTATTTTACCACCAAGTAATTTGAAGTGATATTTATGATCTCAATAGAATTTGTGGTTCATCTACCTAAAATATACAAAATGTTTTAAAATACAATGCTTGTGAAAAGGATAAATTGTTGGTATAAATAGTGAGATATTCTGCTTGCCAAGGACACATTACAAAGACAGTCATTCTTTATTTTGAACAGTGGTTATTCCCATGTTCAGTAAAAGACAAAGGAAAATTTTTATTAATGTTATTTTGTAAAAGTAAATTGTTTACAGTGCTAAATAATAGTTAATAGTGGCATTACTAGAAACGGTTAATTTGAAATAAACCACAGTCAGAAATCTTTAATCTTTACATGGCTTATATTTTCCTATTAACTAGTTTATAATATACCTCCACTTTTCAGTGGAAGCTCTCTCTTTCTCTCAATATAAACTCGGTTAAAGTAGTTTTATGAAAGTTCGATTGTCTCTGATTTAGGTTGGAAGTTAAAGATAAAACCGATGAAGTACATTTGCTTAATGACACATTAGCAAGTGAACAGAAAAAATCCAGAGAGCTCCAATGGGCTTTGGAGAAGGAGAAAGCCAAACTAGGACGCAGTGAAGAGCGGGATAAAGAAGAACTTGAGGTATTGTTACCTTTGTCTTTACATGTCTGTGGAAAATCCAGAACAACAGAAGAGGGAGAGTCTCAAGACTTTCCTCTTTCTAAAATGTCAGGCTTAGACTCTTTATGAGGTACAGTAAGTTGTTCACTGTATATGGAATCCTATTATGTTATCTGAACATTATCTATCTAGGAAATGCTAATGGTGTGATGCAGTTTTGTTTGGCTACATCCAGGGGTGCATACAGACTGTTCTGCTACGGTGTGTGTTTGGGGAATTTGAGTTCGTGCATATACAATTTGATAAATAGGGCATCCATTTCAGTTTAACTCAAAGTAGTCTTGGTTCTTGTTTTCTCCTAGGGAAGGGGAACAGTGACACCTCTCTGGCAGCAGGAGCCCTCACTGTTATATTTTTAAAAAAATTGAAAATGAGTCCCTTCACTCTGGGCTGTGTTCCAAAGAGGCACAGCCCAGCCTTGCACAGCTCACAGCTCAGGGCGGGTTGTACTGCACCCACAGTGCCCACATTAGTGGTAGCCCCACTGGCTCAGAGCTCTTGTTCCATCCACACATGGTGCTCCCTAGCTCTATGCTAAAAAACTAAGTAGCTGGCCTTTCTGCCCTATTACATTTTGTTTTGTTTTGTTGGGGTTTTTTTTTTTGAATGTCCATCTTGGTAGCCTCCAGGCATAGTGAGCTCTCTGCCTGGCAAGGACATGATATCCCCTCGGGTACTGATTACTATTTTTTATCGTTACAAATTTGTATAAGTTTTGAGTAGTTTGTCCCTAACCCTGCTTTTCCCCATAAGCCCTGTTATTTTCAATATGTGACATTGAACAACATGAGGCTTTTCAGGAGCTCCTGTCACATTATATTGGAATATTTGTATTTTTAAAAGTCATTACTTCTAGAAGGAATATACCCTGCTTCATATTCCTTGAGTAGGTATGATTAATGTTTGGAGAGAAAGTATCATTTAGCTTATCTATCTTTTGTTTATAGTCTTTGATGAAAATCATCTGGCTATCCAAATAATTATGCTTTAACCACTGAAAGTTTAAGTTAATAAACTGGATAATCAATTCTATTATCAAATACTACCAACTTAGTATTAATAAAGTAGAATTATAGTATACTTACAAAGAATTCTTAATATTAACAAATTCTTAAATTCAACTTTCTTCTACAAGGATTTGAAATTTTCACTTGAGGGTCAGAAACAAAGGAATATCCAGCTAAATCTACTGTTGGAACAACAGAAACAACTACTAAATGAATCACAGGAGAAAATAGAATCGCAAAGAGTGCTACATGATGCCCAGTTATCAGAAGAACGAGGTCGAAACTTAGAGCTTCAGGTACTTCTTGAATCTGAGAAAGTTCGAATACGGGAAATAAGTAGTACCCTGGATAGGGAGCGGGAATTGCATGCTCACTTGCAGAGCAATGACGATAGTGGGCAGCCTCGGCCCTCCCTACCCTCTGAGGACCTCCTTAAAGAGCTACAGAAACAGCTAGAGGAGAAACACAGTCACATAGTAGAATTGTTAAATGAGACTGAGAAATATAAACTGGATTCTTTGCAAACAAGACAGCAAATGGAAAAGGATAGGCAGGTTCACAGGAAGACGTTGCAGACAGAACAAGAGGCCAACACTGAGGGACAGAAAAAAATGCATGAGCTCCAGTCCAAAGTGGAAGATCTTCAGCGCCAGCTGGAAGAGAAAAGGCAACAGGTTTATAAGTTAGACCTTGAAGGAAAGCGACTGCAGGGAATTATGCAGGAATTCCAGAAGCAAGAACTAGAACGAGAAGAAAAACGAGAAAGTAGAAGAATTCTCTATCAGAATCTTAATGAGGTAAATTAACTGTTTTAAAATATTTTTTAAAAGAACACTACAGCCCTTTGAACATATAATTTTGATAGTGGACTAAATTATTTAAATAGTTAAAAACAGGGTGCTTGGGTGGCTCAGTTGGTTAAGTGTCTGCCTTCGGCTCAGGTCGTGATCCCAGGGTCCTGGGATGGAGTCCCGTGTCAGGCTCCTTGCTCGGCGGGGAGCCTGCTTCTCCCTCTGCCCCTCCTCCCACTCATTCTCTCAGTCTCTCTCTCTCTCTCTCTCAAATAAAATCTTCTAAAAAAAATAGGTACAAACAAATGATTTAAAAAGGAAATTCATAGAAGTTTATTTGGAGTATAAACCATAATTGTGTTCCCTTGAGAAAAAATGTGATTTGCTGTTCATTTATAATTACTGCTTTTTCTTTTTCTGCCGAAAATTGCTAGCCATCCACATGGAGTTTAACCAGTGATCGAACTAGAAATTGGGTTCTTCAACAGAAACTAGAAGGAGAGACAAAGGAATCAAGCTATCTTAAACTGATTGAAATGAATGAAGGAGGAGCTGGCTGTAATCATGCATTAGAAATCATCAGACAAAAGCTTCAGCATGTGGCTTCAAAACTACAGCATCTGGCCCAGAAAGCCTCCAATAGGTTAGATTTTTCCTCCTGACTTTGGAAATGGCATTCTTAGACAAGCTGGTTAGAACCTGCCCTTCACTAATAGTTAGCCAAGGGTGGGGAATTGAAATTTTAAAGTTAATGCATGTTCACATTAGGAGATGGTATTCTTTAACAAAACTCATATACCTGAAAACCTTCACCTTGAGCCCTGGAAAGAGAACACTTTAATGTAAGGGAGAAGATAGGTGAAGCAGAGTGTCAATCTGTAAAGTTTATGCTAGTCAGTACCACTAATTGAGAAAGGTATGTTTTGACTTTTTGTCTTTTTCTTAAAGACTGCAGTTTGAAACAGCAGATGATGAAGATTTCATTTGGGTTCAGGAAAATATTGATGGAATTATTTTACAACTACAGAAATTAACTGGCCAGCCAGGGGAAGAGGTAAGACTTTAAAAACTTTAAAGATTTAATGGAGCTATATGAATCATTTGAAACTGGCACCATATTTTCTAAAGAATTTTAATTTTATCTTTTCATTTATTTTAAATAATAATAATATTTGTTTTTCCCTAATAGAAGATAGTAAAAATTTGAGGGGAAATTAACTTTCATTATCATTATTGAATAATTACAGTGACATTTTATTATATTGTGATAACCAAGTTTCTTGCAAGAATAGCCTGGCTTCTACCCTCACCACTCTCAAAACCACCCACAGAATGCCACCAGTGTCTTCACAGTTGACTAATCTGATGAATCTTTTCATTCCCTGTCTTCCTTGACTTCTTTATAGCATTTGATACTTTGGACCTCTCCCATCTTAAAAACCCTCTCTTTTTTAACCTTTTGTGACAATATTCTCTTATTTCTTCCATTTCTTTCATCAGTCACCTTCATGAATTCCTCTTCCTCCTGTCCTCATCCATTTTTTTCTCTGTGAAAGCTCATTCATTCCCACAGCCTGAGTTCTCAGTAGACTTACCTGTTGAACAAATACTTATAGCAGGCACTTGTTATGTGCCAGGTACTATCCTGGATTCTGAGCTGCAATGAACAAATCTGATAAAAATCTCACCCTTGGGCACCTGAGTGGCTCAGTTGGTTAAGCGACTGTTTTCAGCTCAGGTCATGATCCTGGAGTCCCGGGATCGAGTCCCGCATCGGGCTCCCTGCTCGGCGGGGAGCCTGTTTCTCCCTCTGACCCTCCCCCCTCTCATGTGCTCTCTCTCTCATTCTCTCTCTCTCAAATAAATAAATAAAATCTTTAAAAAAAAAAAAAATCTCACCCTTGTATTTACCCCAAAGATACAAATGTAGTGATCCAAAGGGGCACATGCACCCCAATGTTTATAGCAGCAGTATCCACAATAGCCAAACAATGGAAAGAGCTTAGATGTCCATCAACAGATGAATGGATAAAGAACACACACACACACACACACACACACACACAATGGAATATTATGGAGCCATCAAAAAAATGAAATCTTGCCATTTGCAATGATGTGGATGGAACTAGAGGGTATTATGCTAAACAAAATAAGTCAATCAGAGAGAGACAATTATCATATAATCTTACTGATCTGAGGAATTTGAGAAACAAGACAGAGGATCATAGGGGAAGGGAGGGAAAAATGAAACAAGATGAAACTGGAGAGGGAGACAAACCATAAGAGACTCTTAATCTCAGGAAACAAACTGAGGGTTGCTGGAGTGGAGGGGGGTGGGAGGGATGGGGTGGCTGGGTGATGGACATTGGGGAGGGTATGTGCTATGGTGAGCGCTGTGAATTGTGTAAGACTGATGAATCACAGACCTGTACCTCTGAAACAAATAATACATTATATGTTAATTAAAAAAATTTTTTTTAAATCTCACCCTTATGGACCTTACCTTCTTGTGGCCTGTGGTTCTAGTGTATACCTCTATCCTGTGGTCCAGGTTTGTATTTTCCATTAATTATAGGAACTCTTTCCTTGGGGAAGTGGACCCCATAGTGATCCCTTAGGAACCTCACAGGCACGTTCCAAACTGAGCATCATCATTCTTTTCTTCCTCTGTCCCCAACCCACATTTCTAGTCCTGATACCGCCCAGTTTGGAAAGTTGAAAGTCACCATAGACCACTTTACTTCACTCACTTACTTGTGTATCGTAGCAGTGACTAAGTCCTGTGCTTTTACCTCCAAAATATCTATCCCATGTGCCCTTAGTCATTGCCTTTATTCAGGCTTCTATTATTTCTCACCTGAACTATTGTAATGACTTCCTGATGTGTCCACCTGACACCGGGATATATCTTCCCTAATTTACTGTACTTTGCATGCTGCTACCTAGGAATTTTTCTAACACATAAATTTTATTTGTGGCACTCTTGCCTCAAGGCCATTTATGGCTCTCCACTGCCTACATTTAGGTCTATTATCTATAAAGTGAAGGCAGCCTTTACTCTAGCCTTACCAAGGCACTTGTAGCTCCCTAAAAGCAACATACTCTCAAAGAAAACCCTTGTGCCTTACACACGCTATTCCTTCTACTTAATATGCCCTTCCCTGTCTTCTTTCCTACCTGTGAAATTCTTCCTAGTTATTTAAGACTCAACTCAAGCACTACTTCTTCATGAAATCTCTTGTTCTCCGTGCCCATTCACATGTTTATGTGCATTGTTCATAAACGTTTGTGCTCCCATGACCTTAATTCCATTTTATCTTTCTAGCCTAGTTTAGTGTCCCCAGGTACTTCTAGTGGCTCATTGACTGAAAGACTGCTGAGACAAAATGCTGAGCTGACAGGACATATCAGCCAACTGACAGAAGAAAAGAATGATCTGAGAAATACGGTTATGAAGCTGGAAGAACAGATCAGGTGGTACCGACAGACAGGAGCTGGCAGAGATTATGTACGTCTAATTTGAGCATGGCCACACTCGAAATACTGCAGAATTACAACTTCTGCTCTCTGGTTTCAATTCTTAACCCTAACGTAAAAATATTAAATATCTGGTTCTTAGTATGATCATTGGAAAATGTTAGCAAGATGACAGTGATAATTGGGAGCCTTCTCTGGGCCAGATCCTGGGTTCTGTACTTCCAGAGTCTTTAATCCACATTCAGCCTTGCACATGAGAAAACTGAAGTCTATAGTCAAACCAAGAACTGCTTATCTTAACCAAAGCCAGATACTTTGCTACCTATGGACCATCAGTGGATCCATGTAAAGAAATGTTCAAATGTGAATTCTGACTGTTCTTATCAGTTACTGTGTTTGTGACTCAAGTGAAAGATGCCATTAAATTTTATATTTCAGTCTAATAAACCACTCTAGCAGTTATTTAATTTTTTCCAGTTAAAAACTACAAAATAAATGGCTAGCTTCTGTAATATAAAGATAGGAATATAATATAAAGATAGGAAAGACTCGTGAGACAACTGTGCAGTCAAATACGTGATAACACACCCGCAGAACTCCTGTAGCAATCCACTTCTCTGTGGACATGCCAGGTGGTTTTTCCCCCACTTCCCCAGTGTGCTGATTCAGGCATAGGCTCTACATTTGAACCCAGATGGTCCATTTATTAAGTCTCTAAACTGTTTTATTTCAAAGCTTTGCAAAATCTAAACACTTTCCTTTGGGCTAGGCTCTCACAGGGATTTTTAGTTTTAAAATTAATCTACTAAGCAAAGGACCATATATTTAGTGTATATTCTTTACTTTAGTCAGTTGAGATTGGCTTTGAACTCTCCCAGTCTGAGATTGGAAAGCTGAGGTTCCCATAGGGGATACCTTTAATGTGTTTAATTTAGATTTTTCAGAGACTTATGCCTAAAAATCATGTAAGTAGTCTCTGGTCTCTGCAGTCTTCTAGGTTTTCATTCAGTGGTGGTGCCAACATTGAAGCCATCATTGCTTCTGAAAAAGAAGTCTGGAACAGAGAAAAATTGACTCTCCAAAAATCCTTAAAAAGAGCAGAAGCTGAAGTGTACAAACTGAAAGCTGAACTAAGAAATGAAGCTTTACTTCAGAATCTGAGCCCTGATTCTGAGCATGCTGCTTTAAAGGTAGGAGACGTCTTCCATCAAAACATGTACCAAAGCTGGTCCTCTGCTTTTGCCTTGTTTCATCTGTCACTAACCTTAACTGAACAGAGTAAAGAAGTGTAGGTGGCACTTAGGCTGTCTCTGGTCGCACTGTTGAGTGTGTGTCATGAATGCAGGTCTCTAGCTGGTCACAAAACCTTGGTGGCAAGGCATGCCCTCTTGGCAGCACCGTGAGCTCATGGTCCCACTTCCCCCATCTCATCCCTAATAGATAACAGAAAGTTCTCTTTTCCACTGCCAACAAAAGCTCTACTACTTTCAATATCAGAGCATCACCACGCTCTGTAAGATGGCAAGCCCTCTGAACAGCCTCTCTACTGACTCTAATGAATATTGCAATAAAGCTTTTAATCCGTTAACATAAAATCCAAAACAAAAAAACAGAAAAATGTTTGGAATATTTTTTTAACTATGGAGTGAACATAAATTTATGACTCTTAAAGGGACAGAGAACATTAACATTGGAAACATTAAATAAAGAAGAAAAAGTTAGATAGATTAGTGACACTAATAATAAAAGTAGCTCTATGCAGTTAGAAGAAAAACCGAGATAATGGAATTACAAAAATATTTGCAGTAAATATGATGACTAGGGACTAAAATCCGAAATAAACCAAAAACCTAAGTATAAGGTTTGTAGTCACATTGCACTGACTAAAATGAGGGAGAAGTGTAAAATTTAAGGTTATCTTTACCTTCAACTTTGCTGATCAAGTAGAAAACAGTAGTAGGATATCTGCCATTCTGCTGCTACAACTTTTTTTAAAATAAAATCTAGGTTATCTTCCCCTAGAGAACAATTTGAATGGCTTCTTAATAATGTCTTTATGTTCTTTCCTTTCTTTAACATAGAGAATTTATGGTAAATACCTGAGGGCAGAAAGTTTTCGGAAAGCTCTCATTTATCAGAAGAAATACCTGCTGCTGTTACTGGGTGGGTTCCAGGAATGTGAAGATGCCACCCTGGCTCTGCTTGCCCGGATGGGGGGGCAGCCAGCCTTCACTGACCTCGAGGTGATCACCAACCGTCCAAAGGGCTTCACCAGGTTTCGGTCAGCGGTCAGAGTGTCCATGGCAATTTCAAGGTAAAGTGTTGGTTGGAAAGAAAATGCATTTTGATAGACTCTAAAAGGATTTAGATTTGTAATCTTCTCTTTTCTCTGCCTATTGTGCTCTGTATTCATACAGTATGAGACACTTGCCATCACTAAAACATGCGGGCTTCTTTATTTCATCCTTTTAGCCAGGGATACTTTACATTGTACCATGGAGACCCTATGGAAACGGCTTCCCAGATGCAGGCAGCTGGTAACTCAGAGCTGGCACATCCAATCTGGATTGTTTTTTTTGTTTTATTTTATTTTTTAACTCTGAATAAGCCCATGAACTACCTCAGATGTAGAAATAAAAGGGATCACAAAAGGGAAAAAAATGTTTTTGAAAATTTACTTAGGCTACACATTCAATTTACTTATTAGGCTACACATTCATTTTCTTCATTGCTAAAATAACCCACTCTTGGGGTTCTGCTACACAAAGCTCTGGCCTAACTCTGCATCCAAACCCCAGATTAGCCTTTAGGGCATTGGACTGAGCTAGTGCTTGTGTCACCCTGCCTGTAGTAGTTCCAAGCCAGGAACTCGGGTACTCATTCTGTTTGTGGCTGAACTGGAGCCCGGACTCAGACACCCTTGAGGGCCTGGCCTCCTGCAGTCCTCTCATTTGAGTAATACATACCCAGACCCCTAGGCTTCTCCATGCTTCCCCTCCCTTTTATTCATGTAGGAACCAGACAGTCTCAAAAGAATTTTTAGTTTTTAAAGCTTCCTATCAGGTCACATCTCATACGGTCTTCAAAGGGTTTTGTCCTTTTTCTTTGACCTATCTTCCTTTGAAAAATACAACAGAAGTTTTTAACTAGAAGCTGTCTGAAATCACCTAGTTCAGAATACCATCTCACAGATGAGGAAACTGAGGCCCGGAAAGGTTGCAAAGCCAGTAGTGATAGAGGTAGGACAATCAGCCAGGGCTCCCATGTCTCATCCATGTGGGCTCTGCAAAGGAAGCTCACATTTTCTCTTATTAATGTTGTCTGAGACCCTCCTTGCCTCTATCATTCCACATTGTTGGCAGGTTGTCCCAGTTTCTCCTTCCTCATCTTCCATTCCTTTTACCACCTTGTACATTCTGTAAGGGGTTAAGTAAAATATAAACCTTGCCTAAATCCCTAAAGGCAGCTCACTTCCTAGTGGGGAAGACCAGTATGCTCATAACTTAGAAAACACTAAATGACAGGTCACAGGAGGTAATTATTAATTTTATTGGAAGAATTTGGGAAGGCTCCTTGAAAGCTAGTCACCACTGAAAGACTTCATTCTAACTGCCTCTTTTTCTTGTCCTCTTACATGTTCGTTGTATTTTCACCATCCTAAAACTGAGCTTTGCAACTGATTGGAATTAAGAAATCAAAACTGGTGTTTAGAAAGTTCCTTGGGCCAGGGTAGGGCAGGCAGCACCTGGCTACAGCTGGTCTGCTGCACTGCCTCCCCCCTTCCTTTTAAAGCCTTATTGGTTTTCACCCCCAATCCCATGGCCTCACTCCTCTTCCAGCTTTCCCAGCTTGGTCTCACTGCCAGGGTAAGAGTCTTTTTATTCTCCTTCCATCTCATTTGCTTTGTAGTCTCCATTCTTTTCTCTCTCTCTCTCTCTCTTTTTATAAGATTTTATTTATTTATTTGAGAGAGAGAGCACGAGCAGGGGGCAGGGAGAGAGAGAAGCGATGCGGGACTCGATCCCAGGACCCTGGGATCACGACCTGAGCTGAAGGCAGACGCTCAACCCACTGAGCCACCCAGGCGCCCCATTCTTTTCTCCTTTCATTATTTCTCGCCCTTTCTTTGCCCATCCACTTTTCTCTTTTTTGCTTTTGCTCTTCATCTCTTTGAGTCCTAAACCTCTAAAGTCAGAACCTGGTCCTGGCAACAGACAAGATTTCTGGGCCTCTTGGGAAGCCAGTTAGTTCTGTTCCAGTTTATTTTGCCACAAACCAGGGGACATTTGCATAATTTTAGATTAGGCAGTCATGTGACTGTGTTTGTTCTGTGTTCATATTCAAATGTATGACTTTATTTTTGTGGGAAATGTATATTTATACTCTTTCCATTATAGATGTGCTGTGAAACTTTTTCTTGACATCTTTTTTAGAATGAAATTTTTGGTTCGACGGTGGCAACGAGTCACAAGTTCTGGTTCTATCAATATTAACAGGGATGGCTTTGGACTGAATCCAGGTGAAGTCAAAATAGGATTTCCTGTGTTTATGATTCTCTTAATATTACTGTATGTGTAATGCTTTCCAAATAGTGTTCTGGAAACTGTTGTCCAAAGACCGGAGAGCCCTATAACCAACAGAGCTGGGGACCTTGCTGTTTTAAAGAGTAATGAGAGCTAATTTTTATGGGCCACGTAGTCTGAACTAGGCCCTGCTTTGTCCATGTATTCTCATGTATTCTCCCAATCCTATGATGTAAGTATGGCTACTGTTATTCTCACTTTATAGAAGAAAAACTGAGGCATGGAAAGCATTTGTTGTTTGTCTCAGATTACCCAGTGGGAAGTGGCAGAGCCAGCATTGAACCCTGGCAGTCTGGTTCTAGACCCCACTCCCCATACAACTGCATTTAAGGCTCTGATTCCAGATAGGATTGCTATTAGTCATATGGAAGTTATGGTTTCAAGTTTTCACAATTTAGCAGTATTCAGGTTTCTGAGCTTACAAATAGGTTGTATATAATGGTAACAGTTAAAATTCCTTCTCTCTACACCTAAAAGTGGAAACAAACTAGAACTTCAATATTTTAGGCATATGGATGAGCTCAGAAACTGGGGAGTATACAGAGTTTCAGGCACACAGCATAACTATACTAATGCAGCTATGTATTGGTATTAAACCACCTTTACGTATTCTACCAGTAACTAAGCAGAGAAGGAGGAAATATGTTTGGTACGCTAAGCAAAGTGCCTTGAAATATGCATCCTTACACAGAAAGAGCTGAAATTTGCACCATAATGAGTTTTGTGTTGTAAGTTAGCAAATCTTGATTTCAAGTTTTTTCTAGTAAAAGTCGGTAGGATGGTGTGATGTAATATTTTTTATCCACATCATCTTTTTCCCCAAACCATACACACTCAGACACCCCTCACCTCACCTCTAATTATAACTAAGAAGAGGTCTTTTAAAAAGAAAATATTCCAAGTAAGTAGTTTATTTTCTTTGAGGTATAGTTCCAGATTATTAGAAATAATTATAATCAAAGGAAAAGAAAATAACAGTTCTACTGTTTTTTTCTCTTCTTTAGGAAGAATAATTGAAGATGACTATAAATAGGAGATAGTATTGTATAGTACAGTATTGTAGTCTTTTTAGCCCATCTGTGTTCTGTAGAAATTTTTCAAGGGCTTGATTTTTTTTTTTTTTTAATGATGTGGTACATTTTGGATTACTTTAGGCACTGAAAAGACTGACCCATTTTATCATTCTTCTGGTGGGCTGGAGCTATATGGAGAACCGAGACATGCTACATATCGCTCAAGATCAGAGCTGGACTATCCTAGGTCTCCTGTACCTTTTCAGAATAGGTAAGGATTTGATAAACATGCCTAGAGTAGTTACATATACTAATACTTAACAAAGGAGGACAGTGTTAGGGCTTTGACTCCTTTGCATCAAAATAACTAGGTGTGTGTTTAGTTGCATATGATGTATATAATCTAAGGCTGAAAATCAAAAATAGTTTTTGGATATATACCTGGTTTCCAAGGGTATAGGAAACCGAGCACCGGGTGTTATATGCAACTAATGAATCAATGAACACTACATCAAAAACTAATTACTATACAGTGGCTAACTGAACGTAATTAAAAAATAATGATAATTTCTTAAAAAAAAACAAAAAAGAAAGGAAACCGAACTGACCATGTGTTATTTTAGTATATGCTGTGGTTGGACATTGGGAAAAGTATTAACTAAAATTGACAGTCTCTGGGGATTATGAAAGAATACTCTAAAGTCTGCATGACAAGGTGCATTTGTACATACACAGTGTTTATTGAGGACTTCTACAACAAGCACTGTACTAGACGCTTTTATGATGACGTAGTAGCTGCTGTGAGTTTATTAGAAGTTTTTTCCCACATACACCACAAACTCAGACATTTGGGGGATACAGGTTAAGCCTAGCTTAGCGTTCCTGAGGACTTACTGAGACCTAACTGACTGAAAGACTACTGAGGCAAACTGCTGACCTGACAGGACGTATCAGCCGCTGAGTGAAGAAAAGAATGATTTAAGAAACATGGTTATGAAGCTGGAAGAACACATCAGGTATTATCAACAGACAAGAGCTAACAGATTACGTACGTCTATTTTTAGCATGGCCATGTACCAGAAATATTGCAAAGTTACAATTTCTACTCTCTAGTTTCAGTTTTTAACCCTAACAATGTAAAAATATTATCTGATTCTTAGTAAGATCACTGGAAAATATTATAGGGATGGCATTGATAATATTTATATTGAATATATATTGTATGTTACATAAGAATTAATAACTTACTATAATTATAAGTAATTATTATTTACTGGGAACCTTTTCTGATCCTGGGTTATATACATTCAGAATCTCTAATCCACATTCAGCCTTGCACGTAAGAAAACTGAAGTTCATAGTCAAACCAAGAACTACTTATCTGCAAAGCCTCATACTTTGCTACCTATGGACCAATAGCAGACACACGTAAAGAAATGTTCAAATGTGAATTCTGACTGTTCTTGCCAGTTATCAGTTACTATGTTCATGGCTCAAGTTAAAGATTGACCTTTTGAGGGCAGGGTGGAGGCAGGTTGTTACGTTACTTGCTTTGTGGATGACTTGGATTCATGTTCATATTTTTAATCTCATAGGTACCCAGGCCCTCCAGCTGATTTAAATCCTGGTTCCTTAGCATGTTCTCAGCTTCAGAATTATGACCCTGACAGAGCCCTGACAGATTATATCACTCGGCTAGAGGCACTGCAGAGACGGCTTGGAACCGTACAGTCAGGTACTCCCGGCTTCACCGTGCGTTACTATGGGCAGCCCTTTAGTGCTGGATGGACCCAGAGCTCTCTGTTCTCTCTCTCAAATTCCTTGATCTTCCTCATTAGATCATCAAATCTCAGAATTTAGTTCCTGAGTTACCAGGTTAGACTTAGGAATTTAACTCAAGATACGACTTATCACCCCAGATTTCACTCCCACAAAAAAAGATCCCCACCTGAGACTGATCAGATGCGATGCACAGCAGGCAGCTGTGTGCAGAGCCCCGGGCCGGGAGGCTCCCAGAGTCCGCTGGCGAGCATGCTCCCCGGTATAGCTGCCTCCCGAACAACACACGCTTCAGCTGCACAGGGCCCCTCTGGACAGGTGTTTTTCACTAAATACAATGCAGTACTAGAAATGTATTTCCTGTTATGATTTTCTTAACGTTTTCTTTTCTCTAGCTTACTTTATTGTAAGAATATAACATTATAATGTAGAAATATGTGTTAATTGCTTGTATGTTACTTAGTCAGGAGTAGGCTATTAATAGTTAAGTTTTGGGAGAGTCCAACGTTATACATGGATTTTTGACTGTGTAAGGGGTCAGTGCCCCTAACCTCCACATTGTCCAAGGGTCAACTATAATACGTGGTGAGGCATGCAAATTAGGGGTGGGGACATGAGAGAAGGAAGCAAGTATCTTAAGCATTTAATGCAGCCATTATCCCTACTAGGACCCAGTGCTTTTATGCATGATCCACGAAATCTGTTCCATTCAAAAGACTTTATAAGAATGACCTTTCTTCCCTCTTTTCAGAAACAAAAATTCGTACTTAATAGATATATGGAGTCCCCCTTCATTGTGGGAAAATCTCTTTTCCCTGTCTCCCTTCAATTCACTCCTGATTCAGAGGTTTGAATCATTTTAATTTAATGTGCTTTAATTTTAAATCAATATTTTGTTTTTACTTTTGTGAAAGACCTTTTTTTTCCTACTGTCCCCACAAACTAGATAGGGCCAGTAGCAGGTTATTTTTAGTAGTTTGTTTCCTCATACAAGAAATCACCTAGCCCAAGCAACTTGTAGTCATAGGAAACTATTATTATCATAGCTGGACTTTGGTATGGCTTGGTTTGTATTTTGTTTTGAGCGTCTAGATTTCACAAGACTCAGATTTTATTTTATTTTTATTTATTTAAATTCAATTAACATATAATGTATTATTTCAGAAGTAGAGTTCAGTGAAGACTCAGATTTTAAAGACCAAAATATTTTTCAAGAGGCAGGAGGTATAGGGTATAGGACATTCAACCTGCTGGGCACTTCTAAGAGAACTTAACGTTAGTCGGACCTCGCTACAGATCCAGCCACAGTGACTTTTAAATAGATATTCAACGTCTCTTTTAAAAATCGTTCAGGGGCGCCTGGGTCGCTCGGTCAGTTGGGCATCCAACTCTTGGTTTCAGCTCAGGTCATGATCTCATGGGTCATAAGATCAAGCCCCCCACTGGGCTCTGCGCTCAGCAGGGCGTTTACTTGAAGATTCACTCCCTCTGCCCCTCCCTCAACTCAGGCACATGTGCGCACTCTCTTTCAGATAAATAAATCTAAGAAGTAAAAATCAGTTCAAGTATGAATAAGACTTTTTTTTAGAAAAATAAAGGGCTTTTTTTTTTTTTTTAATAGGCTCTGTGGCCTAGCACAGAGCCCAACGCGGGGCTCGAACTCAAGACCCTGAGACTGAGACCTGAGCTGAGATCATGAGTTGGATGCCTAACCGACTGAGCTACCCAGGCTCATTAAAAAAAAAAAAAAGGCATTTTTTAATGGAGGGTAATAGTAATCTTCTGCCTTTTGTGAACTAGTTAGTCTGGTGTAGGTAGCAATCTAATTTGAAATCACTTCAGGCATACCTCATTTTATTGTGCTTTGCTTTATTGCAGTTTGCAGATAAGCATTTTTTACAAATTGAAGGTTTGCAGCATCCCTGTGTTTGAGCAAGTCTCTTGGTTCCATTTATCCAATATTTGCTCACTTTCATGTCTGTCACATTTGGTAGCTCTCATAGTGTTTCAGACTTTTTCATTAGACCTGTGATCAGTGATTTTTGATGTTACTGTTGCAATTGTTTTGGAGGTACCATGAACAGTGCCCGTGTAAGACAGCAAACTTAACTGAATAATGTGTTCTGACTGCTCCACCAA
The DNA here is from genome assembly GCF_004348235.1 of Phoca vitulina. Lineage (NCBI taxonomy): Eukaryota > Metazoa > Chordata > Mammalia > Carnivora > Phocidae > Phoca > Phoca vitulina. The sequence continues at coordinate 63,979,591 of NW_022589707.1, read as the reverse complement.
CCAGCCACTCCTATGTCTCCTTTCCTCTCCTAGAGCCTCCCTATTCCCTGAGACACAGCAACATTGAAATTAGGCCAGTCAGTAGCCCTACAATGCCCTCTAAGTATTCAACTGAAAGGAAAAGTCACACATCTCACTTAAAATCAAGAGCTAGAAATGATTAAGCTTAGTGAGGAAGGCAAGTCAAAAGCCAAGATAGGCCAAAAGGTAGGCCTCTTGCACCAAAGAGCCAAGCTATAAATAAAAAAGATAAGTTCTTGAAGGAAATTAAAAGTGCTACACCGGGGCGCCTAGGTGGCTAAGTTGGTTAAGCATCTGCCTTTGGGTCAGGTCATGATCCCAGGGTCCTGGGACTGAGTCCCACATCGGGCTCCCTGCTCCTCCCCCTCCCTTTGCTGCTCCCCCTGCTTGTGCTCTCTCTCTGTCAAATGAATAAGTAAATAAAACCTTTAAAAATAAATAAATAAAAATTTTAAAAAATTGCTACACCAGTGAACACACAAGAAAGCAAAACACCCTTATTGCTGATAAGGAGAAAGTTTTAGTGGTCTGGATAGATCAAACCAGCCACAACATTCCCTTACGCCAAAGCCTAATCCAGAGCAAGGCCCTAACTCTCCTTGATTCTGTAAAGGCTGAAAGTGGTGAGGGAGCTGCAGAAGAAAGTTTGAAGCTAGCAGAGGTTGGTTGATGCGTTTTAAGGAAAGAAGTCTCCATAGCGTAAAAGTGCGAGGTGAAGCAACAAGTGCCAATGTAGAAGCTCCAAGTTACCCAGAAGATCTGGCTCAGATCATTCCTGAAGGTGGCTACACTGAATAACAGATGTTTAATGTGGACAGAACAGCCTTCTTTTGGAAGAAGATGCCGTCTAGGGCTTTCATAGCTGGAGACGAAGAGTCAGTGTCTAGCTTCAAAGGACAGGCTGACTCTCCTGTTAGGGGCTGATGCAGTGGTTGACTAGGTTGAAGCCAGTGCTCATTTACCATTTCAAAAATCCTGGGGCCTTTAGGAATTATGCTAAATCTGTTCTGCCTGTGTTCCATCAAGATAGAACACCGCATCTGTTTATAACATGGTGTACTGAATATTTTAAACCCGTTGTTGAGATCCACTGTTCAGGAAAAAAAGATTCCTTTCAAAATATTACTGCTCATTGACAATACACCTGCTTACCCAAGAGCTCTGATGTACAACGGGATTAATGTTTACGTGCCTGCTAATACAACATCCATTCTGCAGCCCATGGATCAAGGAGTAATTTTGATTTTCAAGTCTTAGTACTTACAAAATATATTTTGTAAGGTTCTAGCTATCATAGATAGTGATTCCCCTGACAGATCTGGGCAAAGTAACCCAAAAACCTTCTGGAAAGGATTCACCATTCTAGATGCCAGTAAGAACATTTACGATTCATGGGAAGAGATCAAAATATCAACATGAACAGGAGTTTGGAAGACATTGATCTCAACCCTCATGCATGACTTTGAGGTGTTGAAGACTTAGTGGAGGAAGTACCTGCAGATATGGTGGAAGTAGCAGAACTAGAAGTGGAGCCTGAGGGTGGGACTGAATTGCTGCAATCTTACGAGGAAACTTTTTAATGGTTGAGGGGTTCCTTATGGATGAGCAAAACAAGTGGTCTCTTGAGATGGAATCTGTTCCTAGTGAAGATACTGTGAAGATTGTTAACAAAGGATTTATAATACTACATAAACTTAGTTGTAAAGCAGCAGAGTTTGAGAGGATTGATTCCAGTTTTGAAAGTTCTACACTAAAAAAAAAAAAGTTCTACACTGAGTAAAATGCTGTCAAACAGCATCACATGCTACAGAGAAATTGTTCATGAAAGGAAGAGCCAATCGATGCAGCAAATTTCATTTTTGTTTTATGTGAAGTAATTGCCACAACCACCCCAACCTTCAGCAACCACCACCACCATGATTAGTCAGCAGCCTTCAACATTGAGACAAGACCCTCCAACAGCAAAAAGATAAGCTCAGATGATGATTAGCACTTTTTAATAATAAAGTTTAAGGTATGTACATTGTATTTTTAGACATAATGCTATATTGCACACTTAATAGACTATAGTGTAAACATTATTTTTATTTGTCTGGGAAAACAGAAAAATTTATTTAACTCCGTATTGCAACATTCACTTGATTGCAGTGGTCTGGAACCCAAGCTGCAGTGTCTTCAGGGTGCGCCTCTACTAACTGGTCTGGCATAGGTAGCAGTTTAATTTAAAATCATTGACATGTCTTCTTTCTCTCTTAGGTTCAGCCCAGTTTCATGCTGGCATGAGAAGATAATCCTTTGGAACATTATGAATCAAAGTGATTTTAAACAGATTCCCTTTTGTAAATCAGTTCTTTTGTGCTTTTGTATTGTGGATATTCAGCGGGACCAATATGAACACAGCTTATGATTGTATACAAATCCCTTGCCAGCACATGAAAACAAACTGGAATTTGTACATAATAGCATTGTGTATGTATTCATGCACAATAATCATTTAATTACATGTATATTTGTGGAATGCTAATTTAAATGATTAAATTATAAACCTTGTGTATTTATCGGATGGGTGAAAAGATTAAAGTTTTGCGCATTATGATACTGCTGAATGTGTAGCTTGAGGTGTCCTGCACTTTTCTTATAAGGCTACTGAATTACATGTTTCTGCCCTAATATATTTGCTACTGGTGATGAAGACAGATACTATCACTTGTAGAGACCTATTTTTGTATAATGGTAGAAGTTTTGAATTTTATGGGGTATTTTGTCAAGTACTGAAATAAAAATGACTTCACCATTTTAACCACACTGTATTTTTTTTTTGGAACCTTCATTTTTAACTGAGACATAGTGCTTGGTGTATGTCTTAGTCCATTCAGGCTGCTGTAAACCAAATACCATAGACTAGATGGCTTATGAACAGTAGAAATTTACTCCTCACAGTTCTGGAGGCTGGGAAGTCAAAAATCAAGGTGCCAGTAGATTTGGTATCTGGGAAGGGCCTGCTTCCTGGTTCATGGACTACAGTCTTCTCTGTCTTCACATGGCAGAAGGGACAAGGGAGCCCTCTGAGGTCTCTTTTATAAGGACATTAATCCCGTTCATGAGACGTCTGCCCCATGACCTTATCACCTCCCAAAGGCCCCACTTCCAGATACCAACAGACTGAGGATTGGATTTCAACATAAGAATTTGGTGGGGGGAGACGGACACGAACATTCAGCCAATGGCAGTGCAGATTATTATCTCATTATCTCAAATATATATATTTTGAGTTTTAGAAAGTTGTCCTAATCTTAGATACTATTGGGATTTTTCTCTCCCTCCCTTGAGGAGGTTTTCTATGTAACTATCAACTTTACATATAGTATTTTTTAAAAGCTATATTAATATTTTCATGATTAGTCTATAATTGCCCTATTATGTTTAGTGTTACTTGTGTCCAAATGTGTGTCTTCACAAAGCCATGCCCACTAGAATGATGCAGAAATCATTTAACTGAAAGAATCTTAAATTTTATTAACCATAATACTAAATGCAGCAGAATTAAGAAGTATTCTTGCTGTCCAAGCCAAATTCCAGATTGGGAAGGTCTCATAGAGATAATGTAAATCTCAGCATTTCTGACCCAGAATCCTCCCTGAAATACGGCATCTCACTGAAACAGCAAGAGGAATGGTATTTAATGCTTACATCCTGAAGATTTTGTCTTACCCCTGGACGTTCTATGATTTTATACCAACAAACAGGCTATGGTAACAAATTCTGCATTCTCGGAGATTTCAAATTACTTAATTTTTCCATATTAGCAGCTGGGTTCCAATTAAGGAGTTCCAGAAATGACAAATGTATCCCAAAGCATTTAATTGAGTAGAACCTTTTTTAGTTAGTATAGCTTGCCATTCAAGGCCCCTTCTGCTGTGAGAGAGAATGGAGAAGGTAGCAGATGGACAGGTGTCCCATCGTCTGACCATCAGCCCTCCTTACGACATCAGGCCTCTCCAGTCCAACTTGTCGATGCTTCTCAGTCATGAGTCAGTGGTTAAAAATTAAGTCTATTCAAAGCCAAACTACGGAAAGAGCCCAGATGTCATCGACGGATGAATGGATAAAGAAGATGTGGTTATGGAATATTATGCAGCCATCAAAAAAACGAAATCTTGCCATTTGCAATGATGTGGATGGAACTAGAGGGTATTATGCTAAGCGAAGTAAGTAAATCAGAGAGACAATTATCATATCTCACTGATATGTGGAATTTGAGAAACAAGAAAGAGGATCATAGGGGAAGAGAGGAAAAAAATGAAACAAGACGAAACCAGAGAGGGAGACAAAGCATAGGAGACTCTTAATCTCAGGAAACAAACTGAGGGTTGCTGGAGGGGGGTGGGAGGGATGGGGTGCCTGGGTGATGGACACTGGGGAGGGTATGTGCTATGGTGAATGCTGTGAATTGTGTAAGACTGATGAATCACAGACCTGTACCCCTGAAACAAATAATACATTATATGTTAATAATAAAAAAAAAATTAAGTCTATTCAAGTCTAAAACAAACTACTCACTAAACACAGACTAGCCTTACTCGGGGTTTGAGCTTTTTTTGTGCCATGAACCTCTCTAGAAGTCTTGGTGAAAACTATGGGACCCTTCTCGGAATAGTGCTTTTAAACACGTAATATGTATGGGGTTGCAAAAGAAACCAATTACATAGAAATAGTACATTTTTAGGGGTGCCTGGATGGCTTAGTCATTAAGCATCTGCCTTCAGCTCAGGTCATGATCCCAGGGTCCTGGGATCGAGCCCCACATCAGGCTCTCTGCTCAACAGGAAGCCTGCTTCTCCCTCTCCCACTCCCCCTGCTTGTATTCCCTCTCTCTCTGTCTCTCTGTCAAAATAAATAAATAAAATCTTAAAAAAAAAAAAAGTACATTTTTAGAAATAAGATCTAGCAGTTGATCTAATAACTCCCATAATTTTAAAGTAATGATGGAAGTAAAAGACATTTCAGGAGATCTGAAACATCTTAATGTGATACAGAAAATCTGTGATTTTTGTTCTCAAAATCATGGGTACTGCTAATACTAGTATAGTTTGTTGCTTCATAAATAAAGGAAATACTAAATTACAGTTTGAAATTAGTACAAAGATGGAATTTTTTTTTCCCATCCAAGTTGCTAGATTCCTGAATTCTACTCAATGAAGCACACCACTTTACAATTAGTGAATTAGACTATATTTTTTTTCTCAGAGATAATTTTAATGTGAAAAACTCTTTAACAGCAGAGATTTCACCTTCACAAAGAGTATAACATGAGTCCTCTAGCAGCTTTCCCGTATATATAAAGGAAAATATTTTGGCCTCATCCAGTAAAAACAGATTATGTGGTCAAATTACAACAGGTATATATAGTCAGGTCCCCAGTTCCACTTTGAACTGATTCTTGAGCACAGGCTGCAACAATGCGACCAGTGATACTGCTCCCACAGACCCTACACGTCACAATGCGACCAGTGATACTGCTCCCACAGACCCTACACGTCACGTTATCTTAAAGCCAGAGTGCCTGATCTCTGATTTTGTTTTTTTTTTTTAAAAAAAAAAGGTTGTTAACCTAAATTAAGTTTTAATAAACAGAACTAATAACAGAAACATCCCTAATTAGATTCTAGAGAGGAAGCAGGAAACCACCTAGAGCCAAAGACAACAAAACTATTCCTTAAGAACTTTATTTTGGGCTTTCACATTATGTCACCACATGGAACCAGATAGAAATTTATCAGGTAATAAATATGTAATATTTAGTAATTAGATCAAGACACATGTGCATTCTTTAGTAGTAGTATTTTTTAGGAAATGTAGTCATTGTCAGATCTCTCTGTTTCCTGGAGACAAAGCTTCTTCCAGATAAAATTTCAAAGAACATTTTTTTTTTCTACAGCATAGCTCCATCATTGCTAGGTATCATCATACCAAAACAATTGATGGGATTCTTTTTTATCCAAGGCTTTAAATTAGTTTATTCCCTACCCACCCATCCTCACTCACACACACAAACATTACCCAGTAAATAAATAATCTGAGCTTTCCAAGTATCTCCCTGGGCCTCTAGGCCTTTTTATACTTGCAGCTCTAGTCCAAGATGTAAATACCCTGAACTTACTTTCCAAGAGCTACGTTTAAGATTAATACCTGGAAACTGTTTAGAATCTGTCAATTATGAAGATCCCCCTAAATAATTTCATACTAATGAGTTTGGTTTCCTTAATAGCCACCATAAAACTATTAAGAAATATCTGAAATGCGATTAGATTTGATGGAACCATTCAGTTAAGAAAATAAAAAAAATATAAGTTAAGCTAGCTGTCTTTTAAAATTATACTCAAAAAAAGAATACACCAGGAGTTGTTTCATAAACTTCATTCTCTTCAAATGCTTTTGCGGTTTACAGTGATGTTTTACATGTTTGTTAGTTCCCTGCAGCCCGTTTCATTTTGATCTTCGTTCGTATCGGATAACTGGATTTTCAGGGGTGTGAATCATGGTTGTATAATTCACAGTGGGAAAATATCCATCAATGAGATCAAATTCATATAAACGAAGCATAGTGGACCAAATTGTCTTGATTTGAACATAGGCAAAATTCTCCCCAATACAACGATGACGCCCTGTTAAAAAAAGAAAGTTTTCTAAGAATCAATTGAAATTCTTTTTCCTGTCTTTTCTCCTGGAATGATAAATTTGTTTACAGTTTGGAGGGACAGCAGATATAGAGATAATATAGGAAAAAGATGACATTCTTTTTACATAAAAGAAGAATGTAAAATAAAATAGTTAAAAATCTCAGGAAAAAAAAAAAAGGGGCGCCTGGGTGGCTCAGTCATTAAGCGTCTGCCTTTGGGTCGGGTCATGATCCCAGGGTCCTGGGATCGAGCCCCACATCGGGCTCCCTGTTCAGTGGGAAGCCTGCTTCTCCCTCTCCCACTCCCCCCACTCTCTCTGCCAAATAAAAATCTTAAAAAAATAAAGTAAAAATCTAAGGAGATTTTCAAGGTTTCTTTTTAAGGGAAACAGCACTTGGATAATTATATAATCACTTTTCTAATTACTTTTTTTGAAATGTCACATCTATCTAAGTTTAAATATATGTAAGATTTGAAATCTATGATGACAATCTACTTTGGAAATATACTAGAATATTCTTAGCTTCTGTCCCAAGAGAGCCCTAGTCAAAAGTCAATATGAACCCGCCAATCAAAACTTTAAATGCCAGGGGCACCTGCCTGGCTCAGTCAGTGGAGTGTGTGCAATTCTTGATCTCAGAGTTGTGAGTTTGAGCCCCATGCTGGGTGTAGAGATTACTTAAAAATACAATCTTTAAAAAAAAACTTTAAATGCCATTTCAAAATAATAATGGAAGAAAAAGGGATTTAATAAATCAAAATAGCAACACAAGATCAAAATTTAAAAGGTTATATACATGTAAAAACTGACAAGTTGATTCTAAAATACATATGGATAAAAAACACTAATTCAAAAGGATACATGCACCCCAATGTTTACAGCAGCATTATTTACAATAGCCAAATTATGGAAACAGCCCAAGTATCCATCAACTGATGAATGGATAAAAAAGATGTGGTACATATATACAATGGAATATTACTCAGCCATAAAAAAGAATGAAATCCTGCCATTTGCAACGATATGGATGGAGCCAGAGACTATTATGCTAAGCAAAATAAGTCAGAGAACGACAAATGCCATCTGATTTCACTTGTGGAATTTAAGAAACAACAAACGAGCAAAGGGGAAAAAGAGGCAAACCAAGAAACAGACTCTTAACTATAGAGAACAAACTAATGGTTATCAGTATGGAGGTGGGTGGGGGAAAGGGAGAAACAGTTGATAGGGATCAAGGCATGTACTTGTTGTAATGAGCACTGGGTGTTGAATGGAAGTGTTAATCACTATATTGTACACCTAAAACTAATATTACACTGTATGTTAACTAACTGGAATTCAAATAAGAACTTTCTAAAAAATGCATATGGAAATGCAAAGGAGGACCTAGGATATACGGAGCAGTCTTGGGGGGAAAAAAAAAGTTGTAAGACTTAAACTGACTTCAAATTTGACTTCAATACTAAAGGTATAGCAACTGTGATACTGTGGTTTGTAATAAATATATATTTGCTCTTTCTCCCATCCCTGGCACAGAGCTCCTCAAACACCTTGGAATTTCTTAAGAGCAAAGAGCAATAAAAGAAGTCAGAAGACTTTTGTTATTCATAACAAGCCCCTTTCAACCACACTTGAGTTTGTTAATGAGGGGACTTTTGGAAATCCCCTCAGAGTAGGGCCTGGCTGCCAAGGGAACCAACCATGTGCTTAAAGGGTTAGAACTTATAGCCCTAACCCCTGACCTCCAGATGGGAGAAGGGGCTGGAGGTTGAATTACTCACCAATGATTTAATCAATCATGCCTACATAATGAAGTCTTCACAAAAGTCCCTATAGTATGGAGGATTGAGAGGTCGTATTCAGAGAGCTTTCCAGATTGGTGAACGTATGGAGATGGTGGGAGTGTGGCACACCCAGAAGGCATGGAAGCTCTGTGCCCTTTCCCCCATACCTTGCCCTGTGCATCTCTTCAATCAGCTGTTCCTGAGTTGTATCCCCCACCTTTGTAATAAACTGTTAATCCAGTAAATAAACTGCTTTCTGAGTTCTGTGAGCCATTTTACGAAACTGTGGAACCTCAAGGAGGGGATCAAGAAAACCTCTGATTTACAGCCCACTGGTCAGAAGAACAGGAGACAACCTGGACTTGCAATTGGTATCTGAAGTGATGGGGGGCAAGAGGGAATCTTGTGGGACTAAGCCCTTAACCTATGGGGTCTGTGCTAACCCCAGGTGGATAGTGTCTGAACTGAGTTGAACTGTAGGAAACCCAGTGGGTGTCCAGAGAGAATTAGTGTGGGAAAAACAACATTTGGTGACCAGAACTGTTGTCAGAAGTGTTCTAAGTGAGTGTAGAGTAGAAAGTGGGGTGGTTTTTCTTTCACAGCAACCAAGACAATGTGGTTCTCGATAGGACTCAACAAACAGAACAATGGAACACAGCGAAGAGCCAAGACATACTTTTATAGTTATTTGATTATCAAGAAAGGCAGTAAATAAAGCAAGCCAATGGAGAAAAAGTCTTTTCAACACATAGTATGGGAATAACTATGTATCTAATATTAAAAGAAAGCGGAGGTGGTACCTGGGTGGCTCAGTCGTTAAGCGTCCGCCTTTGGCTCAGGTCATGATCCCAGGGTCCTGGGATTGAGCCCCGCATCGGGCTCCCAGCTCAGCCCTCCCCGCCTTGTACATGCTCTTGTTCGCTCTCTCAAATAAAATCTTTTTTTTTTTTTTTTTAAGATTTTATCCATTTACTTGACAGAGAGCGCACATGAACAGGGGAGGGACAGAGGGAGAAGGAGAAGCAGGGTCCCCGCTGAGCAAGGAGCCCGATGCAGGACTCGATCCCAGGACCCTGGGATCATGACCTGAGCCGAAGGCAGACACCCAACCGACTGAGCCACCCAGGCATCCCAATAAATAAAATCTTTAAAAAAAAAAAAACCAAAAACCCTTAATTCCTGTCTCACACCAAACTCAAAAACTAATTCCAGATGATCATAGGCCTAAACATAAATGCTAAAACCATCAAATTTTTTTTAAAGATTTTATTAGAGAACAAGAGAGGGCAGAGAGCACAAGCGGAAGGGGTGGCGGAGTGGGGGAGCACAGTGAGAGGGAGCAGATGCCCTGCTGAGCAGGGAGCCCAATTCAGGGCTTGATCCTAGGACCCTGAGATCATAACCTGAGCCACAGGCAGACGCTTAACCAACAGAGCCACCAAGGTGTCCCAAACCATCAAATTTTAATAGGGAATAATAGATGAGAATGTCTTCATGACTTGGGGCCAGACAAAGGTTTTTAGACAGGACCAGGAAGCAATAACAATTTTAAAAGTCAATAAATTAGGTCTGATTGAGGTTATTCATTTATCAAAACAATACTGACTTGAGTATTTCATTGTAAAATTTTACATCAAAACTAGAATACTGAACTTTATTATATACTTGCTGAAAAATTCAGGGAGACATATACTTATGCAGTTTACTTTGAAATGCACCTGAAAAATAAATGGATTGATGGACGGATATGTGATAAAACAAGTGTAAGTAAAATGTCAATGGCAGAATCTAGATAATGGGTATATGAATGTTCAGTATAAAATTCTTTTGACTTTGCTTTGAAATTTTTATTAAAATGTCAGAGAAATTTTAATAATAAAAAATACAATTCGTGTATTTTTAAAAAGTTATATGTAAAAGCCAGAAAGACAAACTTAATAAAAGATGGTATCAGAAATATTTAAGCCAGAAAGAACTAATGCCTTCCAGTCTCTCCAGCCTACCAAAACCTCATAAAGTAGTAAGCTCAATAACAAAAGATGGCTTTTCAGGGAATACAAAAAGATCAAGTCAAATTATTAGAACTGAAAAAAGCCTTACTAAGCCTTGGTTTCCATTTCTGAAAAATGAATAAGACAGTCCCCCTTCCTCATAGTGTGGTTGTGAAGATTAAATAGAGAAAAAAATAACAAAAAAATGCGTATTATTAGCACAGTGCTGTGTGGCCCATAAAGGCATTTACTTCTAGGAGCCCTATTTAAGAAGGGTGTTTACAAACCATTCCATATTCAAATATAACAACTAAGGAGAGGGTTGGCTTACTCACAAGGAAATTAAAGGATTATTTTTAATAGCAGGAAACTAGAACTATCCTAACTATGAATTAATAGAAAAGTGGATATATTCTGATGATTCACAAAAGGTAATATTATGAAAATGAATAAGCTACATGCTACATGCACCAACACAGAAAAAATTACACAAAGTCATGATTGAAGAAACTGGACATACTTAACATGATGATCAAATGGGGTAGAACAGTGTCCCCCCAAAATTCATGTCTACTCAGGAATCAGACTTTGCAGATATAATTAGTTATGATGAAGTCATACCGGGTTAGGGTGAGCCCTAAATCCAGTGCTGGTGTCCCTCAAAGAAAGCCATGCACAGACTCAGACATGCACAGGGCAGATGGCCAAGTGAAGATAGGCAGTGATCAGAGTGATGTAGCTACAAGCCAAGGAATGCCAAAGATTGCCAAGAGCCACGGGAAGTTTGGAACAAAGCAAGGAAAGACTCTCCCCTAGAGCCATCAGGGAGAGCAAGACCCTGCCAACACCTTGATTTCAGACTTCCGGCCTCCAAAAATGTGGGAGAATAAATGTCTATTTTTTAAGTCACCCAGTTTGTGAGAGTTAAAGTAGCCCTAGGAAACTGGCACAATGATGAAAAATTTGAGGGAACATTATATCTTATATTCAGATAGCTCAAAGATATACAATATAACTTCAGAGAACACAATTAGGGGATGTTTAAAACACATCGGGATGTTAAAAGGAAACAGATTACAGCTTCTTTTTTTTTTTTTTTTTTTTAAGTAGGCTCCACACCCAACATGGGGCTTGAACTCATGACCCTGAGATCAAGAGTCACATGCTCTACCAACTGAGGCAGCCAGGCGCCCCCAGATTACAGCTTTAATGTAAGTTTTTAAAAATGGGAGCTGTTCAAAAAACAAAAGGAGCTGCCATAGAAGGTGACTGAGAATCTATTACCTAAAAAAGTTCCAGTGCAGTCCAGGCAATTACCAGTTTAGAAATGATTCCTCTTTGGGGCAGATTTTGGGCCACAGAACTAATGCCCCTTCCAACTATTTGAACAATCTATGACTCTTTTATATGTGCTGTTATATACCATATTATTAAATTTATTTATTAGAGTTACTAAGATCTGAAGTTCCTAAAGGACTTTATACTCTCCTTTACGTGTGGAAACAGTGTGACCAGTGACAAAACAGTTGTGCCACTTCAAATCTCTTTGGAAAGACTACACAAGAAGTCATAAAATGTAGTTTAATCTGTAGAGTACCAATGAACAGAGAAATTACTGCAGGAACAAGGGTCTGCCTGCATAATTTAAGAGTGGCAATTGAAATGCAGAAGTTTGCAAACCTATGTAAGACCTGCCCAAATTTAAAGACCATTTTATCCTAAGGATACAGACAGAGCACCAAAACGGTGACTAACAATCCAGAAAAGCTTCAATTTTAACAAGACTGCTTTTGCTCTTTTCTGAAACACTGATAATCTGTTATCATATTTAGCCTGAAATAATTGCCTAAATGGTGTGCTAATTCCAGTGGTTCTTTAAAACAATTCACAAAGAGCTTAAAATACTATTGTAAGGGAAAACAGGGTGGACTATTAAAATTAACCCTGAAAAAACTAAATTGGTTAGAAGGTAATAGAGCTTTATAGAAGGATTCACAAAACTATTTCCTTTAGTACAAACAAAATACTTTTCCAACTTGGCAAAGATAATACTCCTACAAATGTTTACAGGAATGTCCCTATGAGGAAAGGAAAAGATATTTATAAATAAAATTCATCTGGATTATTTTGACAGACATAAATATATTATCAGAACAAACATTTCAAATGTAAAATGGTATCTTACCAGCTCCAAATGGCACGTAAGCAAACTTCTCTCCTGATGCTGGATTGTCCTGTAAGTAGCGATCAGGATTAAAGTCCAGACGTTCTACCCATGAGTCTTTAAGTCTTTGATTGACAGTGGGAGAGACACACACCTGATGTCCTGGAGGAATGGTATATCCTGCCACGGTCTACAAATGAAAGCAACACATTTCATTAGATAATATAAAACTATTCTACCAAATAACCAGACTATTGTGTAATAAAGCATTAACATACATGTGATATACATATATTTAAAAACTAGCTAGATGATAGGCCAGCTAAAAATTATTTTAACTCAGGATGATTTCCAAGTGACCCAACACTGGGCTGGAAACTTAAAAAAGCCATAATGCCTCAGAGGTAGCAGAGGGATATCAAGGAGCCTTTCACAGTCCGATTTGTATATTTCCATACTATCAGAATTTTTAATAAAACATGCTTTTTTTTAAACCAGGAAAAAAATACACTAGGTTTTTTAAAACCCTAATTGTTAAATAAAAATGCAGGGAACAGATTAGCATATATACTCTCTAATTATATAAAAATATCTATATAAATAGAATATATAATTACATATCAGAGTTCGAATATAAAATATTGAAATTATGTGGAAACGATTATTCTACTTTTTTAATTTAAAAATTCTCTTTGCTGTTATATTTCTTCTTTCTGATAAATAAAAACTGGGGGAATGGAAGGGGAGATCTAACCAAGAGACTCACCTGAGGAGTTTTAGCCATTCTCATCATGGTCATTATAGGAGGTCGAAGTCTTAATGTTTCTTTTATACAGCGATCAAGTAAATTTAGATCCTTCAGCTAAAAAGGGAAAGCATTTCCGGAGTTTTAGAAATATTTAACTTACTTCAGCAGTATGTGTTTAGACTTATGGGTTATAATAAAACAGTTTCTATTGTGGTAGAAGGGCAAAGAGGTAACTGGTTCAGTATCTGAGATTATCTTGTTCTGTCACTTTCCATGGTCAACAAGGGAAAGAGGGCAAGATACCATCAGCACAAGAGGTAATCACTCTGAAGAGCGGCACAGTAAGGGCCTGCAAAAATCCACTTGTCTAGAAAGTGAAAACACTAGCAAAAATCATGCTACCACACAGATGAAACTTGAAAACATGCTAAGCGAAAGAAGCCAGTCACAAAAGACCACATACTGTATGATCCCGTTTATATGAAATGTCCAGGATACAGCAAATCCATACAGACAAAACGTAGATCAGTGGTTGCCAGGGGCAGGGGAAATGGAGCGTGACTGCTAACAGGTACCGGCTTTCTTTTGGAAGTGATTTAAATGTTCTAAAATTGTGATGGTTTCCACAATTCTGAATATATCAAAAAACAGTAAGTTATATACTCTAAATGGACTGATTCTATAGTATGTCAATTATATATCAATTAAGCTATTACTTTAAAAGTTACAAAATCAGGAATGAAAGAGACATCACTGCTGGCCTTACAGAAATAGAAAGGATTATAAGAGAACACTGTAACAATTGTAAGCCAACGAATTAGGTAACCTAGATGAAAATGGACAAATTCCTAGAAGGACACAAACCAAAGACTCAAGAAGAAACAGAACGTAGGAATAGATGTATAACAAGTAATCAAACAACTTCCCACAAAGAAAAGCACAGACTCCAATGGCTTCACTGGTGAATTCTAACCAGACATGTAAAAAAGAATATCAATCCTTCACAAACTCTTCCAAAAAAATAAAAGAGGAGGAAACACTTACAGACTCTTTCTTTGAGACCAGCATTACTCTGTATACCAAAACCTGTCAAAGACCTCATGACTAAACTACACATCAGTATCCCTCATGAACACAGATGCAAAAATCCTCAACAAAATACTAGCACACTGAATCCAACATGAAGACATTTCAAGGAGGGCTATGGGGACTTTTCTTAAAAAAGCTAAGCAATTCAATCTATAGTAAATAGAATATATCAAATTGTCCCCTTTAAAAACTAGCCACTGATTAGATACTCGAAGTCATAAAGCAGCAGTGAAACTAAAAATCCAACAAACCTGGTCATAAGTTAAAGGAGGCAGATCTTCTCCACAGACTGTTTTCTGTTCTAAATAACATTTTTCTTGAAGTGTTTTGTCTCTGGCCAAGAAGAAGCCCATCCAGGCACTAGTAGTTGAGGACGTGTGCTGGCCTGCCAAGAGCAGTCCAATAAGCATGCCTGCTACTTCGTCGTCTGTCAGAGGGCGCCCATCCCTAAGGAAGGAGTCACACACAAATTTAACAGTTTGGCAGACCATTTCATGCCTTCACATTTAAATAAAGGGTCCTAGTGAATAAACTTTTCAGGTGTAATAGTCTCTTGCATTTGCCCATCACAAGTGAGAATTTTTTCGCGAGGGGAAAGAGACAGACCAAAGAAATGTATGATTTTCATTACAAAAGATGTTGCTGCAGTTTGTCAGCAGGCGTTTCCCCATGCCTGGTCCTTGGGCTCCAGGAAGGCAATGGGATCCCATTAATTCGTATCTCATCCATTTAACAAGCCCAAGGCTCATAGCTACTGATTTTGTCAACATCACTACTTTTTAACTGGACATATGTTTTAACTTTGTTTTAATGTGAAATTGCGTGCTTCAGCTTAACATGTGATCCGAACAGCTCTTACTTGTAAGTAGAATCTAGTAAAGTTTGGAGAATGTCATCAATTTTTTCTTCTGACTGTCTGCGCTTCTGGATTGCTTTATAGAAAATATTCTTGATCTCTCGATGAGCTCTGTCCCTGCGTCTGCAATTCAAAGACAAAAATGACTAAAAAATAATGTCATACTTTCTGGCATCAGATTCATTTTGAAAATAACCAGGACCTAGCTTAAGAATGACTCAAATAATTGACAAAAAACTCAGAACCAAAAGAAAAAAAGAAGTTAGACGAACCATGAGAGACTATGGACTCTGAGAAACAAACTGAGGGCTCTAGAGGGGAGGGGGGTGGGGGGATGGGTTAGCCTGGTGATGGGTATTAAAGAGGGCACGTTCTGCATGGAGCACTGGGTGTTATATGCAAACAATGAATCATGGAACATTACATCAAAAACTAATGATGTAATAATGTATGGTGATTAACATAAAAAAATGAATAAATAAAAAAAAAAGAAAATCTTACACTGTTAGAAATTTCTAGCATCCTAACATATATATCCCTGATTCTTAACATACTACCTGTGTTCTTTTTTTTTTTTTTTTTCATACTACCTGTGTTCTAACAAAAGGTCTAAAGCAAGACTTGTGATTATTCCTTTAGAATCATTTTCCAGTTTAACAGAAAGCAGAATACTCCTTTAAATTAACGAAATTCTAATTTTAACCAAATTAATTCTTGAAGCAGATGGAGAGTAATTCTGGTTTTTCTATAGGATTCAGGACTTGAATAAACCTAAGATTTATTTAGGATGACCTAAATCTAGGATGTAGAACATGACGACAGTATACAGGATTTGATTCTACTTTTCATCTTCTGAGACAACATGGTTTTGTAGGGGGCAAAAATACTAGGAGAGGCAGAAAACAAACTTCAGGTCCCCAAACCTTCCCTTTAAAGGAGGGTGCTCACTAGGTAACAGGTACTCTAAGTGTTTTGGAAAGTGAACTGGCCACTTTGACCTCCCGTGAGGTAGATGCTCTTAGCCTCACTTCGCAGGTAGATGCACAGTTCCACACAGCCAGAGAGCAGCGGAGCTGCGACTCCAAACCAGGCGATCTGACTGCCTAGCCCCTTCACAACTGGGCTTCCAATAAAACTGCTGCTCTGCTGAGACCCTGTGGGCAGAAGACGTTTACTGACAGGAACACAGCAGTGCCAGGAAAACGTAAGGCCTGTTTTAAGAAAGGGCATGGAATAATTCGGTTCAATCATTTGGTCTGGGTAAGGCAGAGAAAGACTGGGCTGAAAGGAAGTCAGGCATTTCGGACTTCGTCCAGGAGATAGAAAAGGTAAAAACGGGCTTGTTGCACACTTCTGGAGAACCTCTACAGGCTACGGATGAAAGCATTTTGAAAAATGCAAAGCTCCTGACAAATATAAAGTATTACGAGTTCCAGAGAATTCCAGAGAATCTCTCCTGGCTTTCCCTTTTTCTCCCCCTCTTTATCCTGTAACTATATAGAAGCAGCAGAACTAGAAGGAAAAGGGAGTACCAATTTAACTCGTCCCCATCTCTCACCTGAAGGGAAATGGAATCAACAGGTAACAGAAAGCCCACTAATATGCAAGACACTAAACTATATGTCGAGTCCTATAAGCAATATTTCTTTGTATCAGATGGTCCCTGACCTTAAGGAAATCACAGTATAGTTGTAAGAAAACAGAGAAAAGTAAAGAAAGGTACTTACTACTTCAAAACAAAGAAATTTCACAACAGACTATAAAACCGTCAAATATTTTCAAATAAGTACCTAGAGGGGTGTATCACTTTTAGGTAGAGTCCAGAGACTTTCCTGGGTAGAAGGAATATGTGAGGTAAGTAGGTGTTAAATTAGAATAGCTAGACAACAAATGACCTCTTTTATAAACTGAAACTGAGCTTAAATGAGCTCACTATATAAAGAAAACCTGTCTTGAATTCTTATAGAAGAATTGGGGCTCATAATCTCCCTAATTTGTCTGTTTTATGTTTATTTTTTATCTTGGTTAAAGCAAAGCATGCCGACACTACAGCAATTCTACAGTTAAATAAGCAAGTATAGGGTCTTTAGCCATACCTGAAACTAGGCAAAGGGAGCCAGCCTGGCAGTAGCCAGGCTGCGTGGCTGAAACCTCCATCCAGATCTGCATACAGTTGTGCCACTTTCTCATTGAGTTGACTTCTGATTTCCTTTCCATGTAAACAATGGCTAGCTGTTAAAATTATGAGCTCAGAAAGAGCTTCAAACAAATCTAGAGGAAAAAAGATCATTCCCATTACTATTGCCAAATATTCTTTTGAAATTTTCTGCTTAGAGATATAAAAGTGTTACAAAGGAAAAGTGAGAATAAAAACTCAAGAACCAACAAGATCCTGTTCATATCATCAAAAAAAGCCTACAGACACATGGATACAACAAAGAGAGGCAAGAAACTCATGATGGGAAGCACCTCTGGACAGCCAAAAGAAAGGCCACAAAGGCATCTCTAAACCTCACTAATGACTCTTCAACTTGAAAAGATAAACTGAAGATAAAAATGAATATAGTGAGGGGCGCCTGGCTGGCTCAGTTGGTAGAGCACGCGATTCTTGATCTCGGGGTCGTGAGTTCGAGCCCCGCATTGGGTATAGAGATTACTTAAAAATAAAAATTTTTTAAAAATGAATAGAGGGGTGCCTGGGTGGCTCAGTCATTAAGCATCTGC
Organism: Phoca vitulina; assembly: GCF_004348235.1. Lineage (NCBI taxonomy): Eukaryota > Metazoa > Chordata > Mammalia > Carnivora > Phocidae > Phoca > Phoca vitulina. The sequence continues at coordinate 63,961,533 of NW_022589707.1, read as the reverse complement.
CTTTGCTTAATGACTGAGCTTAAAGACAAATGCAAAGACCACACCCAGGGTCCTGGGATCGAGTTCCACATCCGGCTCCCTGCTCAGCAGGGAGTCTGCTTCTCCCTCTCCCACTCCCCCTGCTTGTGTTCCCGCTCTTGCTGTCTCTTTCTCTGTCAAACAAATAAATAAAATCTCTTAAAAAAAAAAAAAAAATGAATAGAGTTACAGGAGTTCCAAGTCACAGTGTAACAAAAGCAGCAAAAAGGTGATTTAGTGCATATGAGGTGCTTCCCAAAGAACAGCAGTCCAAAAACTGAAGAATGGATTATTTCACAGGTCAAAAGCAGGAAGACCAGGACTAAAATTTGAGGTCTTGACTATATATAAAAGAAAACTGTAGCTAATCATCAACTGGTATATCTCAAACTAGAGACAGATACATCAGGGAAGCACATTTCGATGACATTTAAAAGTCATAAAAATTACCCAGTTAATGCCTTGTTCTTTAATTCCATGTTTACCAAATGAACTTCCAATTGTCCCTTGGCTTTCCAGTTAGATTTGCCAATGAAGTTCATCAAATTCTGGTGTTCTCAATGCTGTAACTTTGTCTGACTTGTATTTATTAAGTTGGCATTTTAGTTTGTTTATACATCAGCTTCTTGTATGATTAGAAATATATCACATCAGCTTTCGGTGGATTACAGAAACTGAAGACCACACCCAGAACATGGGGACCCATACAGAGGTCTTAATGCCCTATGAGACAGATGTTGCGTCCTGCTCTGGGGGGGCAATTTTCTCTGAAAGGAACACTTAATTGTCCAATATAAAGAATGGATTCACATAAATATCCAAAGAAGATCAAGTTATACTCATTATACTCTGTACCTAATGCAAGAAAGCATATAGTTGGTGGTAGACTAAGCCTATGTATTTAAATTTACTTTTTTCATGAACTAAATCATTCCCATACAATATCAGATAGATAGGGTATTACATACAAAATTAAATCATTTAGACTTTTACTTGCTCATGGGGGTTAAAAAAGGTTATTTTATTTATTGTCTTAAAATGACCTTGCAAAAAGTCTTAATTCAGTTTATTTCAAAATTTAATGAGTTATTTTTATATTATTTGTACAAATGAGCTGAATAACATGCACATTAACTAACCCATTTTAAGGTTTTGCTAAGTGAACAGCAATAATCACTTCCTCTCAGGTCTTTTTAACTCTGTGGTTATCAAAACATATTCTTTCCATTAAATCTAAGGTGGTTTTTACATATGTTGCAGTTGGTTTTTCATTACACACACACACACTCACGTATTCTTATATTTCTAGTCATAAAAAAAGTAGAAATACTAGGACAAACACAAAACCAAAACAGTTTGCTTACTTTTTTCTCCACTTTCTCCCCAACTCTGAAAGTACTCCTTTGTTTCTTTCTCAATTATAGAAACGTGCTGTCTAAAGTGGGCTATGTTAAGGCCACTTTTTAACATTTTCTTCTGCTCCAAAAAAACCTTCAAAATATTAACAGTATAATACCAAGCATTAAAACACAATTTTGTTTTATCAGAAGATTCATTTGGGTTATTATATGTAACACTCAAAGAAAACAATATTTTAAAAAAAGATATTGAAAATAAAAACAGTAAAAGGATTTTTTAAAACTACACCAAACATGGGAAACTTAGAGCATTTATATGGATCTGAAGTAACATGTAGAGATAACCTGGTATGCAGTTGCTCAACTAATGATAAATTAGGAATCCCACTGCCTTTCCTTCCTACATATGCATTTTCCCACTCCGGACCGCAGGGCTTCCCTTTCCTGTTATCTTCTAGCATCCCAACCCAACCCAGATACCAACACAAGCCCCCAAAGGTTCATTATGCTTCCATATCATTTTTATCCCACTTCACATACTCTCCCATTCCATTCCCAAACAAGTATCATTCCTCCTCTCACTATCTTCCAGAGGTTTAATGAGAATTCAATATAGTCTGACTGAAATAAATTCACACTAAGACAACTAATGGTTTTAACCCATTGGGACATTTCTATTTTAAGAATCTGATTAGCAGTGTGAAAAAATGAAGAGATATATCTGACCAGAGGGATTTTCTAGGGTTCTTGCTTTTGGCTTCGAGGAGCCATTCATTCCCCACACCTCGCTCATCCCCAGAAATAACACTTGAAGTCAACTCTTAACTGCTCCACTAGGATACTAGGGCATGTGTGGTACGATCTCCGCCAGAGCCCACACCAAGCTATTGAGCCAATGATCTCATTTGTGTTTTGCATCAATTTGCAGCACTTTAATATTTGACTTTCGGAGGGGAAAAGAAATCACACAAACTTCCAAAGCCAACAATCTTTAGCTCAAAAGAGCTCTTATGCTAGAATTTCAGGCAGGAGTAGAGGCATAGGAGGCCCTTTTGATGAAATAATGGGATTTTCTTGTTACCCACTGGAATCAATGCCCTAAGTTCATCACTGATTCTCTTTGTACAGGCCACCTTTAGAATGGCCTAGCCCGTGCCTGCAGCTATAAAGCAGAATACCCATTCTCTGTCAGTTACCCGGGCCTTTTCTTTCTAATGTCTCTTTCTTCAGATTTCTGAACCAAAGAATAAATTGTTTCTACATTCTAAATGTACAACATTACACTACTAGCTGTAACTATTATATTATAGATTTTTCTTGAAGGTAACAGGGTCACCTACTGGATTTGGCACATCATATGCAACTCCCTTCCCAAACACAGGTGTTGTCAGACGACTGTAGACATCTTCTGCATTCAGGTCCTCATTTTTACTATTAAAAAGCAGTGCAGCAGCATCACTCCCCAGAAGGTAAGTAAATGTCTTGCCCACCATGGTAAAACTAAATACAGGTCCATACTAAAGAAAGAAAAGTAGCCACAGTGATGGTACTGAAAAATACGTATCACTAAAAGAAACACTAATTTATTAATTCACAAAACATTTTTGAAAATTAAAACATGCATAAACCTTAATGCAATTATTCACCCAGTCTTTGTCCAAATTTATAATTATTTTCATCCAGTTGCAAGTGAAATATAAACTTTTTATTCTGCTTTTTTCAATTTATACTGAAAATATTTTCTATCCTTTACACAGACATTATAATTTTAATAATTATTCTTTCATTAGTGGACATATGGGTGATATGTCAGTTCTTTACTTATTATGGATAATTCTGCAATGAGTTTCTCTGAGAATACAGATTTTTTACCCCCTTGGTTAAGGATAAACTTATAGGAGTCACCAAAGGTTATGACCTGTCCTATTGTATTTGCTATGTAAAGACATCAGAAGTTTATTTAGTTATCCAGTTTACTACTATCTCACCAACACCAAATGATTTCATTTTTAATTTTCTCTAATCTGGCTGGGTGTTAAATGCTTTACCTTGCAGTTATCTGATTATTATTAAAGACCAGGCTCTGGGGATACAACTGTGAACAAAAATACTGTCTCTGACTCATGTAGCTTAGTCTATTGAAAAAGATACAACTTAATCAAATAATCACATTAACAAATGTAAAATTGCAAATGTGATAAGTACTACAGGAAGGAAAGCAACTCTGGGAGAAGAGAACTGATAAAAGACCAAAGAGAGGAAAGGCCACCTGAGCTGAGGCTTGAAGGATGAGGAGGAGTCAGCATGGCAGCCAGGCATGCACAAAGATCCTAATGGGGGGGGAGGACAAGATGAGAGCTGAGTCTGCAGGGCCTAGACCATACATAGTCTCATAAGCCATATTCAGGAAGTTTTTTCCTTACAAGCAATAGAAAGCCATAGAAGATTTTAAACTGCATGGGAGGGACACACTGATATATGCATATTTTAAAAGAAAGATCCCTCTGGCTGCTATATGGAGGGGGGAGGAACAGGAGCAGAAGGAATGTCAGAGGACCAGTTAGAGCCTATGCAGGAACCTGATGATGAAAACTTGCTACATGGTAATGATGGGGCAGTACACAGAGAAGCAGATGGATACTGAATTATTTTGGAGAGAGAATTTGCAGGCGGCAATGGATTGAGGGAGGGAAGTATCAAGAAGGAATCCTAGGCTTCTGGAAAACAGAAAAATGGTGAGAAGAGAAAACAGGACAACCAGGATTGAAGAGAGAAAAACCAAGGGTTAGCCTTCAGAAATGTTGGATTTCAGGTGCCTTTGAGACAACGCAGGAAAAATCATGTGGGACTTGGGACATCCAGGTCAGGAGCTGGAGAAGAGACCTGAGCCAGAGACATTAATTTGGCTGCAGGTTAGAGATGAGATCACCTAAGAAAGACTAAAGGCCAAGGACCAAACCTCCATGAACCCCAACAGTAAATGCCCAGGCATAAGCCCACTACTGAGTTAGAGAAAAAGCAGTCAGAGAAATAGGGGGCGGGGGGGGGATGAAAGAAGCCACATTTAAGGAGGGAGGAGTTACCAGTGACAAATACAGCTAAGGGATCAAGTTCATTGAACTAGGACACGGAGCTCATTAGTGAAGGGGCTGACAGGCAGACTAGGGTGGACTGAAGAATAAGTAAACAGGACATGTGGAAACAGAGAGAGTACATACAGAAAACTTGCTAACGGGGGAGGAAAGTGAGAGGAGACTGAGTAAGTCAAGAGAAGCTCTGGTCTTTTTAAATGAGTGACTTTTGAAAAATTTTCAGAGAAAATGGAAAAGATCCAGTTGAAGGAAGTCACTACAGAAAGAAGAAATAATAGCATAAGGGTCCTGAGACCAAAGATGGATTGAGACTTTAACCTCCAATAGGAAGCAAAATAGTATAAAATGAACATGATAGCACCTAGTGGCCTCAGAGCACAAGATTCTGGAGCCAGACTGCCACGGTTCACATCCCAGGTCCTCCACCTGTTAGCTGTTGTGACCTTGATTGTATAGTCAGAAAGCTTAACCTCTTTGTACTTCAGTTTCCCTCATCCATAAAATGGAAATAATAGTACCTACTATTATCAAGATTAAATATATATCATTTTATCCAGGATATGTGCGTGTATATATAGATATTATAGATATATTAGAAAAGTGTGTTGGCCATAGTAAATATTACGTGTGTTTATTACTACTACTACTACTACTACTACTACTATTATTATTATTATTATTATTAAAAGCACAGACTTGGAAATTAGACCATGTATAAATCCTGGTTTGGCCACTAGCCAGTGGTGAGCCCAAGAACAAATTATATAACCTGTTTCTCAGTTTTATCATCTATATAATGGATATACCTGAAAGGATTTTTGTGGAGCTTCAGTCAGATAATCTACGTAAAGCACTAAGTTAGTGGCACAAAGTAAATGTTTTATAATTAGTGTAACAGGAAGAAAAGAGAATGCATGTTTGAAAGTGGGAGCATGAGAAAGTTCTCTTTGGATGTTTTTACATCTCTAAAGAGGAGACAAAGTCATCTGCTTTGATAGGAAGACTCAGAAGTTTAGAAACATGAAGGTTTGAATCATCATTGTGGGGAATGGAAAGTAGGCCAACCATACTTTGGCATAACACAATTGTTTAGCAGTGTTCAAAGTTTGTTCAGGGTAGGGGATCATGAAATTAGGAAGGAACTAATCTGGTGCAAGGAAGAAAAGAAGAAGAAAAAAAATCCCTCCAAGTCTGGGGTTTTACCAGGTAAGCAAAATGAAAAGATCCAGAGCAAGGAAATGTATGGTATTGGCCACAGTGGAACTGAAATGATGGACCACTGTCCCAAACTGGAAAACGAAGCAAAGAAAGGAGGCTAATAGATCAGGAGAAAGTAAATGGGACAATGGACTGGAAGATCTAATGAGGTCAAAGAATGGTTCTAATGGAAGTTGCTGCGGAGGCAAGAGGCAAGCCAGGAAAAGAAGTTGTGGTCTAAGACTAAAGTGTCTAAATTTATATTGTGGAGCTGAAAGAGTTAAGAGTGACAACAATTCATAGTGGGACTGTGGAATAAATGGCTGAATTGGTATCAGAAAGCTCATGAGAGAGAAGAGGGGCAAAGATCTGACTTGGCCATGGTATCTTGTGGGTCATCCAAGTGCAATTGAAGTCACAGATGTGTAGAGCAGGTTAGAAAATTCCACAGGTGACTGGTTAAGAAAAAGAAGGGTCAATCAGTATCAATCTTAACTATGATCAGTAAGTACAAAATTTAGGCTAGTCATGTCTCAGAGATCACCCAGGACACGGGAGAAGTTACGAGAGTCTCCAAGAGCCCTCCAGCTCTTAAACAGGAGTAGCTCCAATTTAATTGGTTTCCTATACTCAGGATAAGCCTAAGATTACACTATTTTTAATGTTCTGCCATTTAAAGAAAAGTTTGAAAAGCACTAATTTCTTTTCCTATAATTATTTGGAACACTTACCTTCTCATATGCATTTTCTAGGAATTCAATTGGACTTTTCCCAAATGCTATGGCATGTCCAAGGAATGGAACTGGAGAGAAAATGTATGGTGGACTTTTCTGCAAGAGAAAACAAGAAATTGGGGGTTCACATTTCATTTTGAGATATCCAGTTTAGTTTCCTGACCAAACAAATGAAATTTACCACTAATACTAAAAAGTTACCAAAAAATAAAGCATCAACAGTAACTTAAAAACAGCCAAACTGCAAGAATCTTAGGAGAGTGGCCATAGTCAAAAGAACAGAAACTCAAAACATGGTATAAGTGACTAGACAAACACAAAGGTGTTGTAATTACACATGCTGAACAATGTCCAGAATATGTCCAATATTATTTATTGGTGGGCTCTAGGCAACTTACTTAAACATTAGCAAAAAAAAAAAACCACACAGGAAAATCAAACTATATTGTCTTTACCACTACCACTCACAATTTTAGTTCCGGAATCTTGCCTAAAGAAGGTATAGAAAAAGACAAACAGTAACTTGAGGTATAGAAAGATGTGAAATGTTTAAGAAGCTACATTTATCAGGAAAGAGAACACATCTCATCCACTGATTTTATTTTTTATTTTTTAAGTAGGCTCCACACCCAGCGTGAGGCTTAAATTCACCACCCTGAGATCAAGACCTGAGCTGAGATCAAGGATCAGATGCTTAATCAACTGAACCACCCAGCGCTCCTCATCCACTGATTTTAGAGAGAGTAGATCAGCACTAGCAGGAACTCCTTCACACTCCTTGTAAAAGGTACTTTAGATGCCCCAGGTTTTAAAAACGACTTGGTCAATAGTTCATACATTCCATTGTCAGTAAAAGAGCAGTTTTAAACGCTACTTGGTGTATGAAGCTAGTGGTCAATAAAGACACTAAATTAAAGAAACTGATACTTCTTAGCATCATAAGAAGGGACAATCCAGTTACTCCCACCCTACCAAACACTCCCCGCTTCATACAGATATAAATCGCCATTAGGGGCGATACTACAGCCCACAGGATGCCCCACCAGGGCAGTCCCCAAGATGACGGCCACCAGGGCGCTCAATGCCACATCCATCAGTCTGGCCACGGCCATTAGGAGCACCAGCACTTCGGCCAGCACAGCCGTGACCGCTACAAGCACGACCCCCACCAAGACCAGACACGCGGCCACCGCCAGAATCGCTACAGACTTGAGGGCCCCCAACACCAAGGCCAGAAAGGCCAAGGAAGTCGCGACCACAAGCAGCAGAGCTGCGGCCACCTCCCCGTCCCCAGTGCGCCCGTCGCCGCCGCCCAGCTGACCACGGCTTCGGCAGCCACTCCCGCTAGCCCTTTGGCCGCCTTTGTCGTCGCCCCGCTAGCCGTTAGACCACAGTAGTCGCTGCGTCCCCCGCCCGGATCCCCCAGGGTGCACGTACCGCCCCGGCGGGCAGGGGGGCCAGGTGGCCGACTGCGAGGCGGAACAGGTAGACTAGGCCAAGCGTGAAGGCGCAGGCGATTAGCAGCATGGATAGGAGGTTGCCGCCGGTCACCCGCTCCATCGCCTGCCCCAGCACCGACCCGCCCGCCTGCAGTAAACCCAGCAACATCATCATGACCGCCGCAGCAGCCACTACAGCTCGCCGGAGACGCTGGAGGCCGAGGTCGCCGCCGCTCCTCCTAATCGATGGAGCGAGTAAAGCCGGCAGAGGGGCGTCCGGAGGCGGCCCCGGCCTCCAGGTCTCCTACTAAACCCAGTCCCACCCCCTACTCTTGGCTCCCACGCGCGCCACCCTGTGCGTCACAGAACGGGGCGGGGCCAGATGCTGGCCACGCCCTACGTAGGACTACCTACGGCCGAGGTCTCCTTACGCCAGGAGAGAGGCCCTGAAAAAGCAGGTTGCACCTATGGTACCAGTGGTACAGAGACAGAGGAGAACGAGAACTTAAGAGGGGATCACCTCCCTGAAAATCGCGGGCCGCCTGAGACTGCGTGCCCGGGGTGCGGCGCACCACGACACGGCGCCGGGAAAGGGCGGGCGGAGGGATCTCAGAGCGAGGTTTGCGACGGGACGGCAGCGGCAGCGGCGCGTGAGGTGATTGCACCGCTCGCGCGTGAGGTGATCTCAGCTTATGTGGCGTCAGCCGGGCGGGTGGCTTGAGTACCGCCCCGGTGGTGTGAGCACCGCCCCCTCGCCGGGGCATGCAGGCCCGCTGCCCCTGAGCCTCTCAGGGCCCGCGTCCTGAGGCGGTGGAGAGGCAGCCAACATGGTTGGGGAACGGGAGATTGTGAAAGACGCCGTCTGCACACGGAAGGGTGGGACGATGAGGTCAGCCCCATGCCACCCCAATTAAAAGCAGTCTGACAGGTATTAATATACGGCATAACGATAACAAAACTTGGTTGCTGTCTGGATTATACGGAAACAGGTTTTCCGAAATAAATTTGAATATTATAGGCCGTCGCGACCTATTTGAGACAACATTCCCCAAGAACGGCACTTACTCTGTCCAGAAACATTTTAAAGCGGAAGTACAGTCCTAAAGCCACAGGCCCCTGGCCGCCCGCTCCTGCGGTCTCAAACAAGCATGTATATATAATGACCACCAAAGTAAATTCCCCTTCTGTATTACTCTCACGAGCCCCCGACCATATTCATGTATTTATTCAGTCACTGTGAAGAGCTAGGTATTGTGCTAGGTAGGCACTGGGAATACAGCAGTGGGTGACAAAACTGCAGGGCCCTCAGGGAAGGAGCAGGAGTATCTAACTGCCTGCTCAACACCTCTACCTAGATGCTTAACATTCATCTCATTGTCAGTAAATCCCGCACTGAATTTACCTCCTCCCACCCCGCTGCCATCCTGCCCCTCCTGTAATGCCCATGTAGGAAGGGCACCACTATCCACCCCATTGCCCTCCTTCTTCATTCCTCATGTTTAATCAATCACCACATCTTATAATTCCACCACCTTGAACGTTTCTCCATTCACCACTACCTTAGGTCAGATCTAATCGTTGCTTGTCTGCCTTTCCAACTATACATCTGGTACTTGTCCATTCTTGTCCTTAATCTGGCCTCCCCACTGTTGCCATTTCTTGTATCTCTAAAGCATGTTGTAATCATCTCTGTAGGTTTCCTCTATTAGAACATGAGCTTGAGAAAAGGGATCATGTCTTAATTGTTTTTATATTCTGCCTTTATTCTAATACCTACCATAGCAGTTCTCAAATTGTGGTCCATAGCCTTCTGGGTATCCCCAAGAGCCTTTCAGAGTATCTGCAAGGTCAAAGCTCTTTATAATAATACTGCTATTTGCTTTTTCACTGCTGGAATTTGCCCTGATAGTGTAAAATCAGTAGTAAATAAGAACTTCTTGGGCCTTAGCACAAATCAAAGGCAATGACACCAAACTCCAGCAGTCATTATTCTTCACTGTCATGCACTTGCAATAGAAAAATAAAATTAGCTATTTCACTTAAGAATGTGCTTGATGAAATTGTGAATGTTAGATTTATTAAAGTTCAACCATTGAATACATGTATTTTTTAACTAGCAGATTTTTTCATGGAATAACATTTTGCCTGAAAGAATGACTGCCAAACTCTAGTCTTTCACATTTGGGTATTTGACATTTTCTTGAAAATGAAATCAGCCTGTCCTTTTAAAGAAAACCATTGACAATATTTGTTGTCAGTGATAAAATTAAAGCTTTCCAGGGCGCCTGAGTGGCTCAGTTGGTGGATTTCGGCTCAGGTCATGATCTCAGGGACATAAGATTGAGCCCCACGTCGGGCTCCATGCCTGCTTAAGATTCTCCCTCTCCCTCTCCTCCTGACCCTTTCCTTCCCCACCCCTGACACTCTCTCCCTCTCTCTCTCCAAAAAAAAAAAAAAAAATCAAAGCTCTCAAATAAAAATTAAGAATTTTAGAAAACATATCTACCACCGTAAACTTGACAACATACTAATTCTTGAGACTTTTCTGCAGAGGAAAATTTAGTAACAAAAGGATTTTATATAATAAAATGTGTCAACATTAGAATATTTGCATAATTCATTGAACAAGTATTTTCAAATGACCAATGCATGATGTTACAAAATCGTGTGTGGGTAAAACATTCATTCAAAGTACAAGTTAGACCAAAAGATTTTCATAGAATGTAAAAAGTTAATTGATATACCTCCAGATTCTACATTGCCACTAACTTTTAAGATACACCACTTATAAAAAAAATACCTATAATTATCTGGAAAAGTTATTAAAATATTCCTGCCTTTTCCAACTATACATCTGGGTGAAGTTTATATACTTCAACCCAAACAATGCACATGATTGAATACAGAAACACATATGAGAATTCAACTATCTTCCATCAAGCCAGGCATTAAAGGGATTTGCAAAAATCTAAAATAGTACCATGTATCTCACTATTTTTTTTTTTTTTGAGAGAGAACGAGCACAAGCAGGAGGGGGGAGGGGCAGAAGGAGAGGGAGAGAGAATCCTAAGCAGGCTCCATACCCAGCGTAGAACCCCATGGGGGGGCTCGATCTTACCACCCTGAGATCATGACCTGAGCCAAAATGAAGAGTCGGAGGCTTAACCAACTGAGCCACCCAGGTGCCCCACTCACTAATTTCTTTTATCTGAAAACATAACTATGTTCATTAAAACGCATTGTTTATGTTAACATGGGCTTGTTATTTTTAATAAACTAATATTTTTATTTCTCTACCTTAATTTGTATTACTGTAAATACGTATAGATATACACATTTTTTAAAAGTTCTGTAGGACTCTTAATAATTTATGAGATTGTGAAAGAGTCCTGAGGCCAAAAAGTTTGAAAACTGCTGACCTAGAATATGAGTTGTGGGGCTTTCAATTTTTGTTCTGTGTGGAATCACATCGCATACCATCAGTATGACCTTCGTATGAAATAGTTTTAAAACAAGACGTTTGATTCATTAAAACTCCAAGGTAGTCCTCATTATTATATAGCCATAGCTTTTGTTATTTTAATATGAGTTTTCCAAAGTGATGTTTCAGAAGCACATCATAAAATGAAAAGGGAGATTCACCATGGATTCAACCCTACTATTATCTTATTAGTTGAGTGTGGTAATTCATCTTTTTCCTATGCTGCCCATACTTTTCATCAGACCGCTCTTAACGTTATTGAAATTAAATTTAATTCCTTTTTGTGAAGTGAAATGCTGGGTGATAATCAAGCATTTGTGAACAAAACCAAAGTTTTTTTGTTTAAATATAAGGTTTAAATAAGATGCTTGACTGAAAATTAGCTAGGATAATTTTGTTGGAAAATGTTTTTCTTTTTTTTTTTTAAGATTTTATTTATTTATTTGACACAGAGAGGAGGGGCGAGAGAGCAAGCACAAGCAGGGGGAGCAGCAGGCAGAGGGAGAAGCAGGCTCCCCTCTGAACAGGGAGCCCGATGGGGGGCTCAATCCCAGGGCCCTGGGATCAGGACCGGAACCAAAGGCAGCCGCTTAACCGGCAGAGCCATCCAGGCACCCCAGAAAATGTTTTTCTTAAAAAAAAAAGAATGTTTTTCTTTCTGTAATCTTCCTCAGATATATCTGGGAGGGGGAGGAGGATTATATTAAGTGCAGTACAAACTGCAGGATTATATTAAGTACAGTACAAATTGCAGCCGTTTCTCCAGAGAGCTCTTCTCCCTCTCAGCTTGGCCTTGAGCCTCTGCTCACTTTCCCGTAATTCCTCAATAAAATGCTGCTCTCTGACAGGAAGGGTGATTCCCTTAAAATCCCCAGAACCACACTTTGGACATACGACCTTACCTTTACAACTTTACTGAAGGATTGTAGATAACAAAGTAAAATTTTAAAACCCAAGAGAACTAAAACCATATGCTAAACATGACTGTTTCTAAAGTAAAAGGAAAAGAACAAAACTTTAAACATGTCATGGGGACTGGGAGTTAGTTCCCTTCATAGACACCGAACATTATCTGGTTTTCCTATCGAAAATTTACTTCCATGCTGCTCCTCACTGAAGGGGGTTTCTTTATTCTTTTTAAAGATTTATTTATGTATTTTAGAGTGAGAAAGAGAGCGAGAGCAGAGGGAGAAAGAATCTCAAGCAGGCTCCACACCCAGCGCCGAGCCTGACACAGGGCTTGAGCTCAGGACCCTGAGATCATGACCTGAGCCAAAATCAAGAGTTGGTCCCTTAACTGACTGGGCCACCCAGGCACCGCTGACGGGGTTTTCTTTAATCCCTAATGTAAAAATATCTCCATTTCAGAGAATTCTACTCCCTACCCACAGAAACTTATTTCACCCTAGGATCCACAGCCCACCCACACCCAAACCCCAATCTGCCCCTCCCCAAAAGGGCAGTTCACAGGACACAATTACACAAAACATTTCCCTAGGTCTGAGTTTTTCAGTAAGAGGCAGTTAAGCAAAACTGTCTCATTTGACACATCAAGTTAAGGTCCCTCAAGTTTCTACACCAGTGTGAAATGAAATGTACATCTTCATTTCTCCTGTAGTTTTGTGGTAACTTATTGGACCAAACACATACACCAAGGACAAATATTTTTCAGCTCTGGGACAATGCAAGGACAAATAAAGGAAGAGAAACATTTTCCTAAATGCAGCTAAATTCACACAGATTCCGTTGCTCTTAACAGAGATGGTACTGTATGTGATTATGCAGAGAGAAGTGGTTTTCCCATTGTGCATCCTCAGAATTTCAGACCTTGCTAATTAGCGCATTTGAAATAATCGGATTATCTATTGCTGATGGATACTTTTCAGTGACACCAAAGATCTGGCAGTAGCTTTGAGATTATATCTTTACAATAATAAGTCAGAGAAAATTATCACTATTTCCTCTTTGTTGTTTACACTTGGGTGTCATATGTAGAAACTGTTGCCTAACCCAAGGTCATGAAGATTTATGCCTATGTTCTCTTCTGTGATTTTTATAGTTTTACTTCATATGTAGGAGTTCGGTAGATTTTTAGTTAGTTTTTGTATATGGCATGAAATAGGGCTTTAAACTCATTCTTTTGCATGTGGATATTTAGTTGCCCCAGCACCATTTATTGAAAAGACTGTCCTTTCCCCATTGATTTATCCGAACACCCTTGTCAAAAATGAATTGACTGTATATGTTAGGGTTTAATTCTGGACTCTCAGTTCCATTCCATTCATCTATATGTCTATCCTTAGCTTTTTCTTCTCAGTAATATACACACACATTCATAAATAAATGTATATTTATATAAACTTACAGCAATTTCTTTTAATGAGTGACTTCTAATTAACATGTCATAACTTCATATGTGTGTGTGTGTGTATTTGTGTACTTATTTATACAAAGCTTGGGGACTTGATAAAATAACTCTTAATGCTCTTTCAGCTCTGTTAGATAAAATATGACTCTAACAATTAATTTTATGTATGTTTTTAGGTTAACAGGATTCTATCTGCTGCCATCAGAAACAAGTACCAAATCTGTGTTCTCACTACATTTGACCACTGATTTTGCAGTTAGTGCTCATGGGTTTAAAGTTTATTGTGAAGGTAAGTGATGATAATGTAAAAGGACCATTGCCCAGTTTAATGCGGTCAAACCAAAATTCTCCAGGGTGGAAATGGAAGAAGAACCACACGGAAGGAAGATACAGTTCATCTTCTTATCTCAAATCTTGTTCTAAGATTCACCTTCTTATTGATTATTAATATATAATAAAATGTTAGAATTAGTGGGCTTTAATGTTTTGTCATAGTGTGCCTAGACAGAGGAAAGTCTTTCTTAGGAGAAGAGACTATGAAATCACTATAGACCTAGAGATTAACAAAAGGAAATGAAATGTGAGACTAACAGAAAACTAGGCCTGATTTGAGATTCGGGCCTCACAGACTCCACCCTATTCTCTGTGCTCTCCCTCTCAGCCAGGAAATCTTGAGTTGACATCTTCCATTCCAAATCAGCCTTTTCAGTCCCGCAGATCCATAATCCTTTAACCACAGAGAGGAAAGCTAAAAAGCTCTTGAGACAGTTTTTATTTGGAAGTTTGGTACAAAGTCATTTGGCATCAAAACATGACCTAAATTGATTAGAGGACATTTATAATCTTTATTTATCCCATGTAGTGTGGGTAGTCATATGTTTCACCACGGAAATATTGTTTGATAATAGGGTCGTACTCTGGGTTCTGCTGAGAGTGTTAAAAACATACAGAATCTGCATGTCTTTCATTTTTAAAATGTGAAAAAATTCTGATGGCAAAAATATTCTGAGGATTTCAGATACAGATCATGCACTTGTAATTTCTTCTCTATGTGATTTGACAATAAATTTTTCAATTTATTCCCTAGTTTCAAAAAGAGCCTCTTCCTTACCCGTAGGAATATCATACCAGATTTCAACTCATCTCCCCAGGACTATATTACCAGAATGCATCACATCAGGTCTGATATCATCTTAAGAAACACACAACTATTACAGAGGGGTGGTTATTTTCTAAAGCACATAATTCAAAGTATGAGGGGTTTTTTTGGCTGAAACAACAGAATTTAATATTCTCACAGTTCTGGCTAGAATTCCCAGATCAAGGTGTTAGCTGATTGAGTTCCTGGCAAGAGCTCTCTTTCTGGCTTATGGATTGCGTTCTCACTGTGTCCTCACATGGTTGAGAGAACTCATGTGTCTCTTCCTTTTCTTATAAGGGCACCAGCCCTGTTGGATTAGGACTCCTCCCTTATGACCTCATTTTACCTTTATCAGCTTCTTACTGGCCCTCTTTCCAAATATAATCACATTGAGGTTAAAGGCTTCAACATATTAATTTTTTCTTGAATCCTGTACCTTTGTAGTAAGTTTGAAGTTGGGAAATATGAGTTTTCCAACTTGGTTATTAATTTTCAGGCTTGTTTTGACTTTTCTGGGTCCCTCATTTTTATATGAATTTTAGGATCAGCTTATCAATTTCTACAAAAAGCCAGCTGTGCTTTTGATAGAGATTACATTGAATCTATGGATCAGTTTGGGGAGTATTGCCATCTTAACAACATTAAGTCTTACAATCCATGAACATAGATGCCTTTCCATTTACTTAGGTCTTCTTTAATTTCTTTGAGTGATGTAAAGTGTTCTGTTTTCAAGCCTTCCACTTCTTTTGTTAAATGTATTTATAAGTGTTTTATTTATTTTTTTTAATGTTATACATAGTGTTATACATGGGATAATTTTCTTAATTGCATTTTCAGATTGTTCACTATAACTGTATAGAAATACAGTTACTTTTTGTAAATTGATCTTGTATCCTCCTAGCTTGCTGAACTCATTTACTAGTTCTAATAGGTTTTTAATAGTTCATCAAGATTTTCTGTATATAAGATTATGTCATCTGCAAATGTAGTTTTATTTTTTCCTTTCCACTATGATTTCTTTTATTCTTTTTCTTACCTAATTGCCATGGCTTGAAACTCCAGCACAGTGTTGAATAGAAGTGGTAAGAACAGACATCCTTATCTTGTTCCTGACACTAAGAGGAAAACATTCAGTGTTTCACCACTAAGTATGATACTAGCTGTGAGGTTTTTTGTAGATACCCTTTTTCAGATTGAGTTAGTTCCCTTCTAGTTTTAGTTTGCTGAGTATTTTTATCTTGCAGGAGTATTGCATTTTTTTCAAATGCCTTTTCTGTGTCTGCTGAGATCATGTGGTTTTTGTCCTTATTGATATGTCATATTACATTGATTGATTATCATTTGTTGAACCAACCTTGCATTCCTGGAATAAATCCCACCTGGCCATGGTATATAATTCTGTTTGTATGTTGCTGGGTTTGGTTTACTTGTATTTTGATGAGGATCTCTGCATCTATATTCGTAAGGGATATTGATCTGCCCTTTCTTGGGATGTCTTTGTTTGGTTTTGTTATCAAGATAATACTGGCCTCGGGGCGCCTGGGTGGCTCAGTCGTTAAGCGTCTGCCTTCGGCTCAGGTCATGATCCCAGCGTCCTGGGATCGAGCCCCACGTCCGGCTCCCTGCTCCGCAGGAAGCCTGCTTCTCCTTCTCCCACTCCCCCTGCTTGTGTTCCCTCTCTCACTGTATCTCTCTCTGTCAAATAAATAAATAAAATCTTTAAAAAAAAAAGAAAGATAATACTGGCCTCATAGAGGATATTTGGATCTAATAATTTGGCCTGCTGTTTTTTGTTTTGATTGTTGTAGGCTGTCTATGCTGAGGATCAGCCTGAGGTTTAAAATTAATGTCTTTTCTGAGCCTTTCCCTGGGCATATGTGCTCACTTTCTAAATTTCCTAGTATATGCAGTTGTTTGTTTTTAATGTCTGGCTCCCAAAAGAGGAAAAAGAGAAAAATGAAGGGAGGAGGGAAGTGTACCAGGCCTTTAAATCCCAGGGAAGTCGTTTCAGCCAGAGGGGGAGGGGCTTGCAACGATTGGGGGAGGTGCAACAATGGCCACCCATTTTTTGTCTGCACCCATTTTTTGTCTGTTTAAAAGCAGCAAGCCAGGGTGCCTGGGTGGCTCAGTTGGTTCGGCATCTGACTCTTGGTTTCAGCTTGGGTCCTGATCTCAGGGTCATGAGATAGGGCCCCATGTCAGGCTCCAGGAGCCTGCTTAAGATTATCTCTCTCCCTCTCCCCCTCCCCTGCTCTCTCTCTTAAAAAAGAAAAAAAAAGCAGAAATCAGCAAGAAGAGCTCAGATATCTGATGTTTGGAGGACAGGGTCCTTTTCCTGCCCCCCGGCTCCTGCAGGTCTGGTGCAGGCTGCTCCAGGAGCATGTGCACAACTGCCAGTCAGGGCATTGGGATGGGGAATGGTAAATACATGGGTTACTTTATTTTATTTTTATTTTTATTTCGGTATAGTTAACATAGAATATTATATTAGTTAAGTACAACATAGTGATTCAACAATTCTATATATTATTCAGTGCTCATCAAGATAAGTATATTGTTAATCCCCTTCACCTATTTCACCCATGCCCCCACCCACCTCCCTTCTGGTAACCATCAGTTTGTTTTCTATAGTTAAGAGTCTGTTTTTTGGTTCGTCCCTTTTTTTCTCTTCAGTTGTTTGGTTTCTTAAATTCCACATATGAGTAAAATCATTTGGTATTTGTCTTTCTCTGACAGACTTATTTCACTTAGCATTATACCCTCTAGATCCATCCTTGTTGTTTTAAATGGCAAGATTTCATTCTTTTTTATTGCTGAGTAAAATTCCATTATAGATAGAGAGATAGGTATAGAGATACACACATACATATATACTACTTCATCTGTTCATCTAGTGATGGACACTTGTGCTGCTTCCATAATTTGGCTATTGTAAATAATGCTGCCATAAACATAGGGGCGCATATATCCTTCCAAGTTAGTGTTTTTATATTTTGAGGGTAAAAACCCAGGAGTGCAATCACTGGATTGAATTACTGGATCATATGGTAATTCTATTTTCCAATTTTTTTAAGGAATCCTGTTTTCTACAGTGACTCTACCAGTTTGCGTTCCCATCAAAAGTGCATGAGGGTTCTTTTTTCTCCGTATCCTTGCCAACAGTTGTTGTTTCTTGTGTTTTTTATTTTAGCCATTCTGACAGGTATAAAGTGATATCTCATTGTGGTTTTGATTTGCGTTTCCCTAATGAATAGTGATGTTGAGCACCATTTCATGTGTCTGTTGGCTATCTGTATGTCTTTGGAGAAATGTGTGTTCATGTCTTCTGCCCATTTTTTAATTGGATTGTTTGTTTTGCTGTTGAGTTGTATAAGTTCTTTATAGATTTTGAATACTAAACTTTTATTGAATATGTCATTTGCAAATATATTCTCCCATTCAGTAGGTTGTCTTTTAGTTTTGTTGATTATTTCCTTCACTGTGCAAAAACTTTTTATTTTGATGTAGTTCCATTAGTTTATTTTTGCTTTCATTTCCCTTGCCTCAGGAGACATATCTCGAAAAATGTTGCTATGGCCAATGTCAGAGAAGTTACTACCTGTGCTCTCAGATTTTTATGATTTCAAGTCTCACATTTAGGTCTTTAAGCCATTTTGAGTTTATTTTTGTGTATGGTGTAAGAAAGTGGTCCAGTTTCATTCTTTTGCATCTAGCTGTCCAGTTTCCCAATACCATTTGTTGAAGAGACTGTCTTTTTCCCATTAGATATTGCCTCCTTTCTCAAAGGTTAATTGACCATATAATTATGGGTTTATATCTGGGCTCTCTATTCTGTTCTGATAATCTATCTGTCTGTTTTTGTGCCACTACCATACTATTTTGATCACTACAGCTTTGTAGTATATCTTGAAATCTGGGATTGGGACACCTCCAGTTCTGTTTATCTTTTTTGAGATTGTTTTGGTTACTTGGGGTCTTTTATGGTTCTATACAAATCTTAGGTTTGTTCTAGTTCTGTGAAAAATGCTGTTGGTATTTTGATAGGGATTGCATTAAATCTGTAGATTGCTTTGGGTAATATGGACATTTTAACAATATTGCTTCTTCAAATCCATGATCATGGAATATCTTTCCATTTGTGTGATCTTCAGTTTCTTTCATCACTGTTTTACAGTTGGTCTTTTCACCTCCTTGGTTAATTTTATTCCTAGGTATTTTGTTATTTTTGGTACAATTGTAAATGGGATCATTTTCTTTTGGGGGGATAGTTTTCTATTATATGTGCTGCTGAAGCAAGCACTGGGGGGATTGTTTTCTTAATTTCTCTTTCTACTGATTCATTATTAGTGTATAGGAATGCAAAGGATTTCTGTATGTTGATTTTGTGTCCTGCAACTTAATTCATTTATCAGTTTTAGTAGTTTTTTGGTGGAGTCTTTAGGATTTTCTATATAAAATATCATGTCATCTGCAAATAGTGAAAGTTTTACTTCTTCCTTACCAATCTGGATGCCCTTTATTTCTTTTTCTTGTCTAATTGCTGTGGCTAGGACTTCCTAGTACTATGTTGAATAAAAGTGGTGAGAGTGGACATCCTTGCCTTGTTTCTGATCTTAGGGGAAAAGCTCTGTTTTTCACCATTGAGTGTGATGTTAGCTATGGATTTTTCATATATGGCCTTTATTATGTGGAGGTATGTTTTCTCTAAACCTACTTTGGTAAAGGTTTTTATCATGAATGGATGTTGTACTTTGTCACATGCTTTTTCTGCATCTACTGAAATGATCATATGATTTTTATTCTTTCTCATTGATGTGACGTATCACATTGATTGATTTAATACTCTGGTTTCTCTCCAGATCGTATAAATCTTTCGCCTTTTATATTGATTGATTTACAAATATTGAATCACCCTCACATCCCAGGAATAAATCCCACTTGATAGTGGTGAACGTATTATCGGATTTGATTTGCTAGGGATTTTTGCATCTATATTCATCAGAAATATTGGCCTATAGTTCTGGTTTTTTGAAGTGTCTTTATCTGGTTTTGGTATCAGGGTAATGCTGGCCTCAGTACATAGGTTAGTATTATTATAAATTTGGTTTGTGACTCTACTTTTTGTTTTCTACATTATTTAAGAGATTAATACATTTTTAAGAAATTAGTCTAAAAACTAGTATTATTGTAAATTTGGTTTGTAACTCTACATTCTGTTTTCTAGATTAATGCTTTAAAAGAATTATTAGTTTATGTTTTGGGGCACATATTGTGTAAATATGTAATTTTGTGACATAACAACCAAAAGGGGCAGGGATAGAGCTCTAAAGGAGCAGAGTTTTTGCATGTTATTGAACTTAAGCTGGTATAAATGGAAATTAGAGTGTTACAACTTTAGCATGTTAAATGTAATCCCCATAGTAACCATGAAGAAAAAAAATAGCTATGGAACATGAAAGTAAATAAAGGGAATTTAAACATTTCACTGCAAAAAAAAATCAGCTAAACACAAAAGAAGACTGTAAGGCAGGAAATAAGGGTCAGAAATGCTCTAAGGCATATAGAAAACAAATAGCAAAATGATAGAAGTTAAATGTCCCATCAATGATTATTTTAACTGTAAATGAATAAGCCAGTCACAAAAACATAAATACTTTGTGATTCCACTTATATGAAGTACTTAGTGTAATCAGAATCATAAAGACAGAAAGAATGGTGGATGTCAGGGGCTAGGGGGGAGGGGGAATGGGGAATATTATTTAATGAGTTTCAGTTTTATAAGATGAAAGTCATGGAGATGATAGTGATGATCACACAACATTGTTCAGCATATTTAACAGCATTGCACTGTATATTTAAAAATGGTTGAGATAGTAAATTTTGCTATGTGTACTTGCCCAACATTTTTAGACTACAGTTGACCTTTGAATAACATGGGTTTGAACTGCATGGGTCTACTTACATGTGGATTTTTTTTATAAATACAGTATAATACTGAAAATGTATTTTCCTTATGATTTTCTTAATAACATTTTCTTTTCTCCTAGCTTACTTTATTGTAAGAATACAGTATATAATACATATAACATACAAAATATGCATTAATCGACTATGTTATTGGTAAGGCTTCTGCTCAACAGTAGGCTATTAGTAGTTAAGTTTTTGGGAAGTCAAAAAGTTATATACACATTTTCAACTGTGGGTCGGCTGCACTTTATTACTGTATTTCATAATGGAATATTAATGGATGGAATAGCTACCCAAATAAAACTATGAAGACCATATAGGAAAATGGGGAAATATGATAAAAATTTTAATATATATTAATAGTTGCTAATTATAAAAACATATGTGCTAAACACTGTTTTGATTTTTTTTGCATTTAATACGTTATATACAGTAAATCCTCATTATAGCACAACACCTTAGGAATTTTTTTTTATCAGAAGGGAAAAATCAAGGCACAGATTGACTTTCACAAGACCAAGTAGCTAATTAGGGGCAAAGCCAGGATGCAAAATTGTTTGGTTCCAAAGCCCAGTATATTTACTGCACTGCTATTATATAAAACAAACTATGTGCGTATGGTTATAAACACCAAGGTAAAAGATAACTTGCAAACATTAAATTGGCTGTGTTAAGAGAATAGGATTATGTGACTTCTTTTTTACTCTTTTTGTAACAAATACTCATTGGGAAAAAGGTGGAAAGTACAAATAAGCAAAAAATTAAATAAATAAAAGTTAAGTGTTATCTCAGTCCCCCCAGATTTAATCACTATTATGTTGTTTCCTGTTTAAAAACTTATTTTACTGTTGTTTCACCATGTTTTCAAATTAAAATATAATAAAATAGAGGTATAGTACACATGATAATAATCCAAGGTACACTGTGGAAAATTCAGCTACGATTTCTTCACAGGGCATAATAGTCGTAAAGATTAACAGGGCTTAAAATGTTTAAATGTTAAATGGAACTCTATTAATAGCTGCTATTGATTAAGTATCTTCCATATACTAAACACTTTTCTTTTGGTGACTTATATAGAAAATTCAGCCTTCTCTCAGTTTTTCTAATTCTTCCTTTAACTCTACCAATAAGGAGGAATGCTAATATAAATGAAGGTAAGGTAAGGGTATTTATTGCATCATAGAACCCTTACAAATTTCTGTTTCTTTTCCACAACTTTGGCACTAGGACAGTCCTGCATCTGCCCTATGCCCTATGCCATCTGCCCTAAGTCTATGGTTAGGGTAGGGTAACTGTTAGAACAAAACACCCCAAAACCTCAGACCCTCACTAAGAGTTTATTTCTCACTTATTCAGCAGTGCAAAATAGCTATGCCTAGTTGAGGGGCTGTCTTCTGAGTTGAGACTCAGGGAGCGAGACTCCCTAGTTTTGTGGGTCTACCATGCCCAGGACCTCCAGCCAGACAGGGAATGGAATGTCTATTTAGGAGCTAGGTCTGAAAGCAACTTACATCATTTCTGCCTACATTTCATTCAGAGAAGTCAATCACAGGAGCCCTATATAATCACAAGGGAAGCTTGGAAATGTAGTCTGGTAGGATGCCAAGAAGGAAAAGAAAATGGGGTTTGTTGTAGAGGTAGCAGGAGCAGTTACCACATATGCCCTAACCTGGCCTGGGGTGAGTGGATGGATTATGCTATGTTCTAGGCTTTAGCATGAACAATTTCCTTTTGCTGGTATTTAAATTTTTCTTTCTTTATCATCAGCATTGTGAAAATAAGGTTAGGGATTAAAAGATACTCACCTGTTTTGGTTATAATCCACTAAGATATATCCGTACAAACCAAACTAATTGGACTCCTTTTCTAGAATACCATATACAAAGAAAAAAATCAACTCTTTTTTTATGAGCTGCCAACAGGCATCTTATGTCACAGAGAAGAGCCTGAGAAAATGAAGCTAAAACATAGAATCTGAGACAGGAGAAATGCAAAGCATCCTGATTCTGCTCAGTTTCTGAATGTAGTTGTGAAACAAAAGCAGAAAGCCCTCATTCTTTAGGAAAAAAATATTAATATTAACTTCCTCTTTAAGAATGGAAATTAGCTTTTTATCAGTAAAATTTGTTAGCTAGATAGAAAGCCAAAGAAATGCATTTTTGTTTTGACAACCTACTTTTCACAAGATAAAAATTTTCTTTGTGCAACTAAGTTACTAGTTTACTTTTCTGTTACACAAATGAAACCTTTAATTGATTTCATTGCTTCAAATGTTTGTGAAAATTTGTTTAGCTAAATCAGAAAAGTCACACAATAACAATTGTGAAAATAAGATAAGGTTTTGAATTGTATGTTTATGTAAATTATTCAACAGTAAGCCTCCTAAGCTATTTTTAAAGATGCATTGTATTCACTGACTCTAGAAACTACAGTTTTAACTATTCTCTTCTCCTCCTACTACAGCAGAATTTTATTTATTTATTTATTTTAAGATTTTATTTATTTGTTTGACAGAGAGAGAGAGAAAGTAAGAGAGGGAACACAAGCAGTTAGAGTGGGAGAGGGAGAAGCAGGCTTCCTGCTGAGCAGGGGGCCCGATGCGGGGCTCGATGCAGGGCTCGATCCCAGGACCCTGGGATCATGACCTGAGCCGAAGACAGACGCTTAATGGACTGAGCCACTCAGGCACCCCTACAGTAGAATTTTAATAAAATGATTTTAAACAGTTTTTGCCTCCAGAACCCAAACACAATGCAGTGTTTTCTTCCTCACAGTTAACAGAAAACTAGTTTTTCACATGGGTCTTCTCTGGCTTCAGTTACATGAGCAGGAGTTTTTTTGTTTTTGGTTTTGGTTTTTTTTTAGCTTAACTAGATAAAGTTTCTATCTTTTGCAATGGAAAGAGTTTTGACAAAACAGTGTTTGCTTGATGTCTAGGAACCCTTATCCACTGTTGGTGGGAGTGCAAACTGGTGCAGCCACTGTGGAAAACAGCATGGAGTTTCCTCAAAAAGTTAAAAATGGAACTACCCTATGATCCAGTAATCACACTACTGAGTATTTACCCAGAAAATACAAACACATTAATTCAAAGGGATGCATGCACCCCTATGTTTATGGCAGTATTATTTACAGTAGCCAAATTATGGAAGCAGCCCAAGTGTCCACCAATAGATGAATGGATAAAGAAGATGTGGTATATATTAACTACTTTTTTGACTTTTGTTATTTTCAACTTCAGTGGTTTACTGACCTTGGCTCTGCTTTATGCTTAACAGAGCTATCCCATTCCTCATGGAGAAACAATAGGGATAGTACATTCATTTCAGCTTCTAAGCTGGCATCTAAAATGAAATTGCTCTGCTTTGTAACTCCAATGCAAGGTACTAATGACGTTATTACCTATAAATCTTGGGTTGTATAAAGGCATTGTATAACAAAGAATTTTTAAATGGAATCATTACTTTTTAAAAATTATTAACATAATTACAAGGTAACAGAACGAGTATACAAAATAGTGTCTCTGATATTTTATTATGATAACATTTAAGTGGTAGCCATAAATTGTCATTATCTCTTAGGAGTGCATGAAAAGACACATGACATGCAATTCTCTTGTATCCAGTTTCAATTATATAAGTACCTCATAAATTTTCAGTTTTTATTATGGGTACACTGTTCAAAATTTAATTGCACATGTAAAAAGTTTTAAAGCTGTTATTTTGTCCATAATTTCATATGCTCCTATCATAGTTAGTGCCCGAGTTAGTTGGTCTCCTAAAGCAGCAGTAGTAAGTGACAAGTTGTTACTTTCCATTTTCCACCTATCAAGTGCTTGGTGGACTCTCTCATTTAATGAAACAGTGCTGAAAATTTTAAAGATAATATTATTTTAATCACCAATTAAGAACATTTAAGTTACTTAAATATTATATACCTAAGTTTTCAAATCAATTTACCAGGTTGAAGTGAAGATTAAATTATTGGTGAAGATTGTTCGTATAAAATTAGCACAGAGCTTGGCAAATGCCAACCCTTGTTTCCTTGTAGAAAATCAATTCAATCAACATTCAGTTCTAAGAGAGATTTACTCAAGATCTCACAACAATTGTGGGTTATTTATCCTAAGGCAGTATATTACTGCTACAGTACTGCGTACTTTATTACTTGATCTCATGACAACTCTCTTAGGTAAGTATATCCATTTTACCAGTGGAGAAATTGAAGTACCTATAGGTTAAGGGACTTATCCAAGGTCACAAAACTAGTTGTAATTTAAAGCCAGACAGTCTGCCATGAGGGCCCTTACTCTTAACTACATTGCCCACATGGTTCTCAAATATCTAATAAACTAACATCAGTCTTTTACAGCAAATTAGAATTCATGTTAATCTGATGTTTCAAAACCTTATAATATCAAAGTAATATAAATCAGAACATAAGAATAAGCTTATACTGCATGTTGTTCTTCATACATACCTCTTTGCAGACATATCTGTTTCTGAGATGACCAGGTTTAATTTTTGACACAAAAATTTAAAACTTGTTTCAGTGATGTTATTGGCAACTATGTTGAAGATCTTCTCTAGGATTTTCTCTACATTTGAACATAAAAAAAATTTAAGTCCTTTCTTTTGAAAAACATACTCTATTTTGAGTTATTATTTTATCTGAGTCCCTTACTTCTGTGCTCCTATCAAATGTCTATGTCAAGTAAAATTGAAAAGTAAGATGCAGACCTAATATACAAACTGAAATTTGAACGATTTGTTCTATTTCTTCCAAAATCTGAATAATCAACATGTAATGGCCGTTTAAAAGTATATCATAAGCGACTACAAAATGATTTTCAAAAACTTTCTTTAATTCTTTGAGGATTTGAAATGAATTTAACTCCTCCTTTGATTCAAGCTTTTTAATGGGCTTCTTTATGTACCATCTTAAAAAAATCAAGTTTACATCTACTATAAATATAGTGTATATGTGTATATTTTATATTCAAATCACTTTAATAGAGTGCTGGCTTAGATATAAGTAGAGAGTTTTTAGTTTTTTTGGTTTTTGTTTTTTTAAAAAGTTTCCAGCTAACTTGGACTAGATCTATTTTTTGTTATTGATTAAGGTACTTTGGGAATTTTTAAGAACTAGCAATCTCCCACCCCCCTGTAATCATCTCAGTCCCTCAGGCTAGATTATATGCTAATGATATAAAGAAAGTCCAATATCCTAAGCAAAATTTTAAGGAAGGAACCCCATGTTCTTTGCTAATTGGAGAATAAATGTATCTCCCATGATGACTTCCTTCCCCTCTCTCTGCGTACCTGCAGTACGAAGGCCCCTTGGATATAAAGAAAGGATATAAATGGCTAGGGTTCTCTCATTTTTGCCGACTTTGATCTGTTGCCACTTCTCTAAAGTCTCTTCCTGCTTTTTTTTTTTTTTAATTTTCTTTATTTGCCAGAGAGAGAGAAAGAGAGAGCACAAGCAGGGGGAACAACAGGTAGAGAGAGAGGAGAAGCAGGCTCCCCGCTGAGCAAGGAGCCCGACGTGGGACTCGATTCCAGACGCTTAACCATAAAGTCTCTTCCTGTTACCTAATAGTAATACTTTATGGATTCTTGGAAACTTCTAAAAACTTTATTTGATAGAAGTAGGTATCACAGGAGTGCCTGGGTGGCTCAGTCGGTTAAGCGTCTTCCTTCAGCTCAGGTCATGATCCCAGGGTCCTGGGATCAAGCCCCACGTTGGGCTCCCCACTCAGTGAGAAGCCTGTTTCTCCCTCTCTTTGCTGCTCCCCCTGCTTGTACTCTCTCTCTGTCAAATAAATAAATAAAATCTTAAAAAAAAAAGTAGTTATCATAAAATATTCCTTTTTAATGATAATGAGCAGAACCAACTTACATAGCAAGTTAGAAAAAACAGCTACTGTGACTTTTAATTTTATCTCTTAGGTTCCTTCCATCAGTGAGGCCCAAGTCTTAGAGAAATTTTTAACTGGTAGCCATGCATGGATGTATATTGTGACTTAAAGAGAACTGTACATTTTTAGTGACCATCTCACTAGATTATGAGATTATGCTGATATAAGCTCCTGATTACAGACAGGGAACATAATAGAATGATATGGAGGGATGGTTTTGTATATTTCCCCAAATCTGGATCCATACTTAATAAATTGACTTAATACTTTATAAGTACTCATTGAATTGGAGGACCAGACTCTGGATCCAGTCTAAGGATTGACAGTGAGAAGCAAAGTCAGAGTCCCGGGAAAAAGCTTAGTTGTTCAGAACTTAGCCCCAAGGAAAGAATTGGACAGTGAAATTTCCCTGCCAGAGGTTTGGAGAAACCAATCTCCATCTGGTCCAGTGGAAGGATATTTAAAGAAAATAGGGCGCCTGGGTGGCTCAGTTGGTTAAGCGACTGCCTTCGGCTCAGGTCATGATCCTGGAGTCCCGGGATCGAGTCCCACATCAGGCTCCCTGCTCAGCAGGGAGTCTGCTTCTCCCTCTGACCCTCCTCCCTCTCATGCTCTCTGTCTCTCATTGTCTCTCTCACAAATAAATAAAATCTTAAAAAAAAAAAAAAAAAAAAATGGACCTGTTATCTGAAACAATCAGGGACAACCAAAGGAATGCTTAAGGACGAAGAATGAAGACTACCCATGACTGCAGACAGGTGATCATAGTGGGCCAAAAGCTGATTGGCTTCATTGGAAAAGGTCTAAGTACTTTCTTCAAGGCCAGATGAGAGTTTTAGAACAACTACATGTGGTGATACAGATCAGAACCCATGAAGAAGTTTTTGTGTGGAATGTCTAAGTCTGGGCACAACCATGATGAAAAACCTGTGGAAGGGTATTGAGGCCAATAGGTGGATAACAGGCTACTCCTCCACTTGGGTTTGCCTGTTTTCAGTGGTTTAGTTTGTGTGGACCCAGATTAAATAATCTGAATTATCAAAATAAAGTCCTAACCCTCAGAAAAGGGAAGATGATAAATATTTTAATGCCTCTGCCAGATTGAAAACCTCTATAAAGCATACTATCTTTTAATTTATAGATGATACTAGAAAATGACTTATAAGCTAGTAGGTCACTTTCTCATCACCTACCATCTCTTTGATCTGCCCTCTGTAGATAGTGTGCAATAGTATACAATTGTTTTCCTTTACAGATTTCCATTGGAGGTCTCAGCAAAGGGTTATCATCAAAATTTATCTCCTTCAGTGAAAAAAGGTTGTGGATACCATTAGGCAGAACTGTCAGATTATTTCCTAGTAGAAAAGAAGTTATAATTGAATTACACCTTTCTGTATAAAGAAAAATCTGAAGATAAATAACAACTACTTATGGGGCATTTACTGTGTCTCGCTGGCAACATACCAGATACACCAAATATAAATTCTTATCATTGTTTCCTTGCTAGGAGTGAAAAGAAGGAAGTATAGAAACAGAGCTGTGGTTCTTTTCTCTCAGAGGATGGCAAAATGAGATAGGAAGCTGTTCTCTTATAGTACAGGAAAGGACTTTGTGATGGTAATCTTCTAAATAAACTTTTTATTTAAAATAATTTCAGATGTACAGCAAGTTGCAGAAATTGTAGAGAATTCCTGTATATTCCTCATCCAGTTTTAGTTTCACCTGATGTTACCATCTCACATTATTGTATTACATTTGTCAAAACTAAGAAACATTGGCACATTACTATTAAATAAACTTCAGACAATTTTGGATTTCATTAGTTTTTTCCCTATCAGTATCCTTTTTCTGTTCTAGAATCCATTCCAGGATAACACACTGCATACAGTTACGTCTTCTTTGTCTCCTCTGGTCTGAGACAGTTGCTCAGTCTTTCCTTGTTTTTCATGATCTAGACAGTTGAGTAGTACTGATTAGGTATTTTTATAGAATATTCCTTAATTTGAGTTTATCTGATATATTTTCTCATAATTAGACTGGGGTTTTGGGTTTCTGGAAAGAATACCACAGAGATGAAGAACTCTCATCACATCACAGCAGGGGTACCTGATACCCATATGACTTTACTAGCAATGTTAAGCTTGATCCCTTGGCTAAAACAGTGTCTTGCCAGGTTTCTCTGATATAATGTTTTGATTTTTTCTTGTCCATACTCTATATTTTTTGGAACTGAGTTACAAGGTCTAGTCCACCCTCAAGGAGTGGGAGTTAAACTCTGCTTCCCTAAAGTGTAATGTTTTCAAGACACCTTAATCCAATATAAACTGAAGGTAAAAAGTAAAACTGTGGTGACTAACAAGGTAAGACTTCGTAATCATTTAGAAAGGAACTGACCTATAAGTTTGCCTTTCTATTATTTATACATTTATGGTTATATTATTTATAGTCATAAAGGAACCTGGTTCATTTCAGTGAAGAGTGGCATTCAGAAACCAAGATCAGGATACTAGTTTTGCTCATTGCTTCTGGGAGTGTGTACGTGTATATATATATAGGTATGTATATACATACCTATATATATATAAGGGGTTTTATAATGTACATTATAAGCTCATAATTATAAATATATATGTGTTAATGCATCTGTATACACAACATATAGTATTTAGGGTCTGGCTTATTTCATTCAGCATAATGCATTTGAGATTTATTGGTGTTTAATGACATCAATAGTTTGTTCCTTTTTATTAATGAGAAATATTCCATTATATGGATGTACATACATCATCCATTCGCTAACTAAAGGACATTTTGAATGATTCCACTTTTTGGTGATTATGAATAAAACCACTCTATATATTTGCACTCAGTTTTTTTATTGAATATACATTTACATTTCACTTGAAATGAAAGTGTAGTTGGAGTGGGATTGGTGGGTTGTATGGTAAATATACATATAACTTTATAAGAAATTATGAAACTGTTTTCCAGAGTATGTATCATTTTGCATTCCTACCATCAATGTATCAGAGTTGCAGTTATAGCTCTTGGTATTGTCAGATTTTAATTTTAGTTATTCTAAGAGAAAGATTTCATTGTAGCAGCTCTTTCTGCCCACAGATCCTGTCCCCATGCTTTAATAAAGGCTCCTTTTTGCATGCACACATACAAAAAAATCTCATTGTAGATTTAATTTGCATTTCTCTCATGACTAATGACTTGAGTATATTTCCTTGTGCTTATTTGCCATTCATATACATTCTTTGTAAAGTATCTGTTCAAAATTTATGCCAATTTTTATTGAGGCAACTGTTTAATATTGACTTTTGAGAATTATTTTTTATGTATTCAGCAAATATTTTCTTCTGGTCTGTGGCTTTTCATTCTTTTAACAACACCTTTTGAAGGGCAGAGGTTTAACTTTGATGAAGTCCAATTAATTTTTTTGTGGATTGTGATTTTGGTGTTGTATCTAAGAAATCTTTGCCAAGGTTACAAATATTTTCTTCTATGTTTTTATCTAGCAGTTTTATAGTTTTAGCTTTTACATTTAGGTCTGTGATTCATTTTCAGTTGGCTTTTTATATGGTATGTGGTATGGATCAAAGTTTTTTTGTTTTTTTTTTTTTAATGTTGCAGTTTGTTTTGTTTTTTGGCTTGTGGCCATCTGGTTGCCCTAGCACCATTTGTTGAAAACACTACCTTCTTGGGATGCTTGGGTGGCTCAGTCCATTAAGCGTCTGCCTTCTGCTCAGGTCATGATCCCAGGATTCTGGGATTGAGCCCCGAGTCGGGTGCTGCACTCACAGGAAGCCTGCTTCTCCCTCTGCCTGCTGCTTGTGCATGCTCTCTCTCTCTCTCTCTCTCTGGCAAATAAATAAAATCTTAAAAAAAAAAAAAAAGAAAGAAAGAAAGTACTACCTTCTCCATTGAATTACATTCACATATTTGTCAAAAATCAATTGGCCATATATGCATGGGTCTGTTTCTACACTCTCTATTCCATTGATCTATGTCTGTCATTTTGCCAATTGTACACTGTCTTTACTACCATAGCCTTTCATAAGGCTTAAAAATCAGGTTGTATGAATCCTTCAACTTTGTTCTTTTTTCAAAATAATTTTAACTAGGGGCGCCTGGGTGGCTCAGTCGTTAAGCATCTGCTTTCGGCTCAGGTCATGATCCCAGGGTCCTGGGATCAAGCCCCACATCGGGCTCCCTGCTCAGTGAGATGCCTGCTTCTCTCTCTCCCACTCCCTCTGCTTGTGTTCCCTCTCTCATTGTGTCTCTCTCTGTCACAATAATTTTAGCTATTCTATTTCTTTTGCCTTTTATATAAATTTTAGAATTAGCTCATTGCTTTCCGAAATAAAAAACCTTGCTGGGATGTATATTGGAAATGAGTTGAATTTAAAAATAAGTTGGGGAAAGTGACATATTAACAATATCAATTCTTCCAATTTATGAATACTATATTTCTCTCTATTTAGGTCTTGTTTGAGTCATTTTGTCTATGTTTGTAGTTTTTAGCATATAGACCTTACATATACTTTGTCAGATTTATACCTATTTTATGTTTTTTTGTGTGTGTTATTTTAAATGGTACTTTTAAAAGCATTCAATTTCCAGTCATTCATTACTAGTACACAGTTACTAGAAATACAACTGACTTTTGTATATTAACCTTTTATATGGCAGTCTTGCTAAACTCACTAATTCAAGAAGCTTTTTTTGTAGATTCTTTTTGATTTTCTACCTAGACAGTCTGTGTCTATAATCAGAGACCATTTTTTTCCTTCTTCCTCTCCAGTATGTTTACCTATAATTTCTTTCCTTTTTTTTTTTTTTTTTGTTGTTGTTGTTGTTGTTGTTGTTACACTAGTTAGGACTTACAATATAATGTTGAAGGGGAGTGGCAAGAAAGAGCAGCCTTGTTTAATTCTTGATCACAATGGAAAATAGTTAAGTCCTTTACCACTGAGTATACTATTAGCTGTAGCTTTTTGCAGATGCTGTTTCTCAGATTGAGAAAGTTGCCTTCTATTCCTTGTTTTCTGAGAGGTTTTGCTCGTTTGCTTTGTAAAATCATAGATGATACTGTATTTTGTCATGAGCTTTTGCATATCTACTATGACGTTCATATGGCTTTTCTTTACTCTATTGATGTGGTGAATTACCTTGGTTAGTTTTTGAATGTTAACCCAACCTTGCATTTCTGGGATAAATCCCACATAAGATATTGGTCTGTAAGTTTCCTTTCTTATCATACTATCAAGGTAATGCTGACCTCCTAGAACAAGTGGAGAAGTGTTTTATCATCACTTTTATTCCTTCTTTAAATACTTGATAGAATTCACCAATGAAATTATCTGGGCCTGCTTTAACAAATTTAGGCTATCTGTTAACCCCCAGTGATGCCTCTTGTTACTCACCACTTTGTATAGTCCCTTCCCATATTATAACAAGATTGGTCTGTGTGATCCATAGAATAGAGTAGAAGTGATGGTATGTCACTTCCAAGATATGTTTTAGTAGCTTTGGATTTTTTTTATTAAAGATTTTATTTATTTGAGAGAGAGAGAGCGTGTGGGTTGGGGGCGGGTGGGAAGAACAGAGGGAGAGAGACAAGCAGACTCTGAGCTGAGCATAGAGCCTGACACTGGGCTCCATCTCATGACCCTCAGCCCAAAACCAAGAGTCAGATGCTTAACTGACTGAGCCACTCAGGCACCCCAGCTTTGTATTTTTTTAAAAAGACTTTTTAGGTTCACAGCAAATTGAGTGTACAAAAATTTCCCGTATACTCGCTGCCCCCAGACATGCATAGCTTTATAAAGCAAAATAGTTTTGCTATTTTGGTGTAAAAGAACCCAACTGCTTCTGCTTGCTGCAGTCTGCCTAGTCTGTGGGGCGGGGAGGGGCTCTGATGAGCCTAGCACCTCCTGAGGCCTGGTGGTGGCCACTCAGGATTGGGGCCCAGTGTTGGCTTTGCCAGGTGAGCCACCAAGCTGCCTCCTTGTGGCTTCTAGAGCCAAGTCACAGATAATTGTGCCGCTGGAGGCCTGGGAAGATTCCCAGTGTAGCCATGAATGGGAGAGTAGACTTCACAAAAAAGAAGCTTGCCCACCAATGACCCAGGTCAGCCTTGGGGGAGACCCAGGTGGTGAGGGATGGTTTTCCCAGGATACTCTGCACTTCCGCAGGAGCTGTTACTGGAAGTGGAGCCCAGGCAGTGCCAGTAATAGTTGTGGGTGGCCACAAGCGAGCCGCTGGAGGGGATGGCTGCCATGCTGTCATTTGTGGGCTGGTGGAAACCTCGGCAGAGACCCCTCAAGGGCCTCAGGGCACTATCACAGGTAGCAGGGACAGGGACACTTATCACCAGATTAGGTTTTTAAAGACAGTGCTGATTCTGTCTTGGGCATATTTCTTGGACATATTCTCTCTCCTACTCTCTGGTATCACTGGCTGTGGGGGAAACGAGTTGCCATGTTGTGAACAGGCTCATATGGAACTAAAGCCTTCTGCCAGTAGCCACATAAAGAAGCTTTGAAGCCAGTCTTCCAGCCTCAGTCAAGCCTGACTAAAGTCTCAGCTTGACAGGTTGGCTACAGTCCCATATAAGACACTGAGATAGGACAAGTCAGCTGAATTGCTACTGGGTCACTGACCATCAGAAACTGTGTGAAATAGATGTTTATTTAAGGAGATAAACTCTGTAGAAATTTGTGATACAACAATAGATAACTAATATAGCAACTAATGGCTAAAAGAAAGAACTCAGATATAGGAGTTGCCAACTTCAGGGAAGGAGTTTATATTTTTAGTCAAACCAACTTAAGTGCCTGATGAAGCAACAACAGCAACAACAACAAAAATCATCATTCTTTGGAGAGAAACAGAATGGAGTATAGAGTCCAGGAGTCATAAATAGAGAAAAAAGAAAATGTGGCTCACCCCTAAGAGAAAAAATGACATTTAAGAATTTTAAAGCAGCTAATATAACTATGCCGAAGAATCTAAAGAAAGATATGCATCATAATCAATGAATAAAATAGGAAATTTTAGGGGAGATATATAAACTATAAAATAGAAATAAATGGAAATTCTAGAACTGAAAAATACATTATCCATAATAAAAAATTAACTGGATGGATTTAACAGGAGAATAGAGATGGTAGGCAAGGCAGTGAAATTGAAGACATGATCCCTAAAGCTTTGTGTACACACACATGCACACACACAAATTAGGGTTTTATTTTATTTTATTTTTTTAAATTTATTTATTTATTTTTTAAAGATTTTATTTATTTACTTGACAGAGAGAGAGACAGCGAGAGAGGAAACACAAGCAGGGGCAGTGGGAGAGGGAGAAGCAGGCCTCCCGCCGAGCAGGGAGCCCGATGTGGAGCTCGATCCCAGAACCCTGGGATCATTACCTGAGCTGAAGGCAGACGCTTAACGACTGAGCCATCCAGGTGCCCCAAGATTTTATTTATTTATTTGACAGGGAGAGAGAGAGAGACAGCGAGAGAGGGAACACAAGCAGGGGGAGTGGGAGAGGGAGAAGCAGGCTTCCCGCGGAGCAGGGAGCATGATGTGGGCCTCGATCCCAGGACTCTGGGACAATGACCTGAGCCAAAGGCAGACACTTAACGACTGAGCCACCCAGGCGCTGCCCCCAAATTAGGGTTTTATAGGACAATATGAAAAGGTAATTGGAGTCTCACAAGGAGAAGAAAGAGAAAATGAGGTAGAAAAAAGTATTTGGAAAATATAATGGTTGAAAAATTCCCAAATTTGATAAATTACATGACTATACAGACAAGATGGGGCGCCTGGGTGGCTCAGTCGGGTAAGCGGCTGCCTTCGGCTCAGGTCATGATCCCGGGTCCTCAGATCGGGCCCCACGTCGGGCTCCATACTCGGCGGGAAGCCTGCTTCTCCCTCTCCCACTCCCCCTACTCTCTCTCTCGCTGTCTCTCTCTCTCTGTCAAATAAATAAATAAAGCCTGCTTCTCCCTCTGCCTGCTCTGCCTGCTGCTCCCCCTGCTTGTGCTCTCTCTGACAAATAAATAAATAAAATCTTTAAAAAAAAAAAAAAACAAAGAGAAAAAAGAGAGAAAGAGAGGCAAACCAAGAAACAAACTGATGGTTACCAGAAGGGAGGTGGATGGGGAATGGGTTAAATAGGTGATGGGGACAAAGGAGTGCACTTGCGGTGAGCACTGGGTGATGTATGAAAGTGTTGAATCACTATATTGTACACGTGAAACTAATATTACACTGTATGTTAACTAACTGGAATTTAAAGAAAAACTTAAAAAAAAAAACAGTACAAGACTAGCATAGGTTTGACATATAGACCAATGGAATAGAATTGAGAATCCAGAAATAAATCCATATATTATGGCCAATTAATTTTTGACAAGGGTGCTCAGATCATGCAAAGGGGAAAAATAATGTTTTCAAAAAATGATGCTAGAATAACTAGAGATCTGCATGCAAAAGAATGAATGTGGATCCCTACCTCACACCATATACAAAGATTAACTCAAAATGAATCAACAACTTAAACACGAGATAAAATTTTAAAAACTCCTAAAACATGGGGGGAAGTCCTTGGATTTTGATAATGGATTAGTAGTTATGACACCAAAAACACAAGCAACAAAAAAAAAATAGCTAATTGGACTTACCAAAATTTAAAACTTTTATGTATCAAAGGACATTATCAAGAAGAAAAAACAACCTATAGAATGGGAATAAATAATTGTAAAACATATATCTAATAAGGGTCTAGTATTCAGAATATATAAAGAACTCTTTCAACTCAATAACAAAACAACACAATTAAAGCCCAATTTAAAAATGGGCAAAGGACAGGCACCTGGGTGGCTCAGCTGTTAAGTGTCTGACTCTTGGTTTCAGCTCAGGTCATGATCTCAGGGTCCTGAGATCGGGCCTTGTGTCAGGCTCAGAGCTCAGTGCAGAGTCTTCTTGTCTGTCTCCCTGTGCCCCCCACCCCATAAATAAATAAAATCTTAAAAAAATAAATAAAAATAGGCAAAGGAATTCAATAGCCAATTCTCAAAAAAAGATACACAAATGGTCAACAAACATCTAAAAAAGATGCTCAAATCATTAGTCATTATGGAAATTCAAATCAAACCCACAATGAGATACCACTTCACACTCACTAGCATAACTGTAATCCAAAAAAATGTAAAACAAAATATTGACAAGGATATGGAGAAATTAGAATCATTGTACATTCATTGTGGGAATGTAAAATGGTTCTACCTCTGTGGAAAACAATTTGACAGTTCCTCGAAAAATTAAACATAAAATTACCATATAACACAGGAATTCTATCTCTAGGGATATACCCCAAAGAATTGAAAATGTACTGAAATAAACACATGTCTGCACATGTTCATAGCAGCACTATTCACAATAGCCAAAAGGTGAAAGTAGCCCAAATGTCCATGAGAGGATGAATGGATCATCAAAGTGTAGAAGATTCATACAGTGTAATATTATTTAGCCATAAAAGGAATGAACTCCTGATACAAGGTACAACATGGATGAAGCTTGAAAACATTACGCTAAGTGAAAAAAGCCAGTCCAAAAAAGTTATATATTGTACAATTCCATTTGTATGACCTATCCATGGTATTAGGTATGTCCATAGAGATGCGATGCACATTGCTGGTTACCAGAGGGAAAGGGGAAGGGGAGAAGAGAGAGCAACTGCTTAATGAGTAAGGGTTTCCTTTGGAGTTGATGAATGTTTGGAACTAGATAGTTAGTATTACATTGTGCTACCTTGTTAATGTGCTTTAAAACTGTTAATTTTAGATTGTGTGCATTTAACTTTAATTATAACCAAAAAAAAACATACTTAGGCATGGCATAGTCAAACTGCTGAAAACCAAAGATGAGAAAATCTGGAAAGCAACAAAAATTTCCTTCTTTTTTATGGCTGAATAATACTCCATCGTGTGTGTGTATGTGTGTATATATACACCATATTTTTTTCATCCATCAATCCATTGATGGACACTTAGGTAAATAATGCTGCAATGAACATTGGGGTGCATACGTCTTTATGAGTTACTGTTTTCTTTTCCTTTGGATAAATACCCAGAAATAGAATTGCTGGATTATATGGTAATTCTACTTTTAATTTTAATTTTTTGAGACAATGTGTACTTTTTTCAGTATGTATTTATGCTTTAAAAAAAAGTGTTTTAAAAAACTGGCAACAACAAAGGGCAGAGAGAGAGAGAGAAAGAGAGAGAGGCTATAGGTAGGAGTCCTTTCAGCGGCTGTTAACGTTAGTACATGTGAGCAGTGGTACTATTCAAAATATTTAACGACTTGTTTGGCACAAGCACTGACTCATCAGAGTAGATGCCATCTGTAAACAAAGGATACAACAATGATACCGTAACTAGCTGTTTTACAGGTAGAAGATGAAAGCCTGCCTGATAGCATTATCAGTGCCTGTAGAAATAACTATGAGGCAAGAGAACTGTCTGTCCTTTTTCCCAGGGACAACCACAAGCAGTCTGCATGTCAATCTACATTCCTTTCATTTTTTTTTTTTTTTTTTTTTGGCTCCTTGGAGAGAGGCTCTCACATCTATTTAAAACCTACATTGCTTTCTGTGCTTAGTGATTAACTGTTTAATCCTCACAGTTCAAAGAATATAAATTATTATTTTCATTTACAGATTAGGAAAGAGAAGATTAACATTAAAAAAAAAAAAACTTCCCATTGAATGATGGAGCTAGAATTCTAAGATCTGTCCTACTCCAAAGCCCATGCTATGAGGAAAGAAAGGAATCAATCTCTAAATCCCTTTCATTGGTATATTCCCTCACATTTGTGAAAATATTTCCATAAATTTTATTTAATTATATTCCCACAAGTCTGTGAACAAGCAGAAGTTATAGCTTTCCTATCTTGCTGATGAAAACACTGAGGTTCAGTGTTTTCAGTCTTCCTAAATTCACTAGTAACAGAGAGAATTAATTCACAAGAGTATATAAACATTTTTTTGCTTGAATGATGTTTTCACATATGCTACCTGCTTTCAAAGTCTCATTCAGTTCGCACACCAAATCTACAGCATGGGTATTCTGGTTAGCTTCACTTTATAAATGGAGGAAGCAGACTGAATGAGAAGATTTGAACTCAGCCCTTCTAACTTCAAGTCTGGCAGTAAAAGCTGGTGACTTGTAGCATACTAATTGTTTAGTGATTGTCTCTTAGCTCCAAACCTACTTCTGTGGGTTTCTTGACTGTTTTTCCTTTTAGTGTCATCCCAGCAACACTCTTACCCCACCAGCAGCATGAACCACAGCCTATAGTTTTCCCAACCCTCCCAGAACTATGGCCAGCACTCTCTCGTGCTCTCACCCCTCCATACAGCCTCTGTCTGTCTGTCTGTCACTCTCTCTCTCTCTGTCTCCTCTCACTCACATGTTCAGGTTCCCCACATGGGTTATAACCTCTTTCAGGAAAGCAACTGGACCTTATGCTTTGCTCTCATTTTCTGTACCTAGGAAAGTCATTTCCTTCCACTGCGCACTTAATACATTATGTTGGCTGTCGTTCTGTCTTGTCAGCAAAATTTGCAACCTAGACCATGAATACTCTACTTGTTGATTATGCTTATTGATTATGCTTGACACTTACCACTCAAGTTTAGTTGCTGGAGATCATTTAAACATAGAAAAGATGGTGGCAGATAACTTATTTGATTGTTGCATGCATTTAAACTAGCCAAGCTTCTCAATTCCCCTATATTTCTTGGAATCTCTCTGATTGCATTATTTGAGATATCAAGTCTTTTAAGTTGAGTCATGTTAGACAGCTCTTCTGGAAGTCTTGTTAACTGTAACAAAGATTAAACAATTACATTTTTAATAAATGTTTCTATGACTAAAACTTTGTCTAAAATCAAATGGAGGGATGGTTTTTTGGTCTTAAAAAGGGATATTTTCACTATGTCACAAATTCTTTGTGACTTCCTTCTTTGCTAAAATCCATAACATATTGTGTGGCATCCAAGTACCTCCCCAGTCTGACCAATGCTACCAATTTAACCATATGGCTTATTAACCCACTTTCCTTACTCTCCCAGCACTTAGTGTTCCTTACCACCTATCCCTTTCTTCCCTCCCTGAATCTGACCTGCTTTGGTTTCTTCTCCTCTCTGAAGTCTTTCCCAACTATTCTGTCCCATATTTGATATTTTTATTTTCATCAACAGTGCTTTTTATTACTCCCTGGTGTGTATTTTCCTTGGATTTTTAAATGACGTGATATATGTTTTATACTTTTTTGTGTACATGTTCCCAGTCAAGATGCATTTTGAGTAAGTGCTCAGTAAACCCCTTTAGAATGGACTCACACAGCTTGGCATTGTAGCCTCAAAAAAAACTCCTAGTACAAAAAGTGTTGCAAAATAACAGGAATTAAGATACCCTGCTATGGTGAAGAACAAATGCACATATTCAGAGAAAATATGGCCATCACAAATGGCTTTTGAAATAAAGGAAGCTCTATGAGTGAACCAAAGAATTTTGAATAAATGGGCCCCTCTGAAATAACCAAACAACAATGTAAATACTGAATATTGTGCTCAGTGTTCTTCCATATATAAAAGAAGCATAAGAAACAGTCCCTAGGGGCGCCTGGGTGGCTCAGTCGGTTAAACATCCAGCTCTTGATTTCAGCTCAGGTCATGAATTCAGGGTGAGTTCGAGCCCCTCATCAGGCTCCACGCACAGTGTGGAGTCCACTTGAGGATTCTCTCTCTCCCTGTCCCTCTGCTCTTCCCTCCTCTCATGTTCTCTCTCTCTCTCTCATTCTCTAAAATAAATAAATAAATCTTAAAAGGAAAGGAAAAGAAAAGGAAAGGAAATAAAACAACCCCTAACTTCAAGGAGATTAAAATTTAGTTCAGGGGACAAAATACACACATAGGAAGCCATCAGGAAACAGTATTAAACAATAGGTAGTCCAGTGCCAAATAAAGAGTTAGAATGGCTATATGGAAGTTTAGAGAATGTATATCAGTACACGTCAGAGCGCTAAAGGAAAGCTTCATGTAGCAGATGGGACTCGAATGGCCTCTCTTAAGAATGAATAGGATTGAATGGAAGTTACAGGACACTTAAGGCAAGACAAATATCATGCATAAAAATGGGCCAGTGAGGAGCTGAACCATAAAAAGAGGTCCTAGGAAGCAGAGGGAGATATGTTTGGAGAAAGAATGTGGAACCGGGCCTTGGCAGCCCTTGACAGTTGGCTCTAGGACATAAGAGTCAGGTCAAGACAGGTGAGTAGGTTCATAATTTAAAACATAATAAAACAAATATTCTTTTAACTATTTGCTCAACATTTATTAGAGGATGTACCTAAGAACCATGTGATAATAGAGCTACTACAGAAGGAAAACTCATGTTGGGTACTCTTCACTTAGCAAAATAAAAACCCTGTGATTAACCTGAGCTCATTTTCTTCAAATGACTGTTTAGTGACTATCTGCTGTTATAAATTAACCCTTTGGGCATCTTACCTCTACCCCAAGTGGGTTATCAAAGTGATCTTTCTTTTTTAAGGGTATCCAGCTTTATTTTACATGGTTGCCTACTCTTTTTCTTTTAAAAAAATTTTTTTTCTGTTTCCTGTGATCTTTGTTTTCTTTATTATGTTCAGTTAGCCAACATATAGTACATCATTAGTTTTTGATATTCTTTTTCTTTTTTTTTAAGTAAGCCCTATGCCCAACATGGGGCTTGAACTCAGGACCCGAGATCAGGAGTCACGACATGCTCTACCACTGAGCCAGCCAGGTGCTCCCATCTGGTGACCTTTGAAGTGAGGTTATAGTGATGTGGACTGGTGCTTTTGACAACCACTTGCCATGAGTAGGCAATAGATAAGCAATCTGGGTTCCTGAGAACAGTTCTCCATAGTGAAATCTGATAACTTTGACAAGTCCTGATGAGAGAAAGGAGACTGAATCAAAGAGAATAGTCAAGAGGCTCCTAAGCATGAGGTGAGTGATGACCATGGACCAGGTTGGAGATAGTGACACTGGAAAATGAAGGAGTTGATCCAAGAGCTTTTTCAGAGGAAAACATTTCAGTAAAACTAGTGATGGAAAGGGAAGAAAGATGATTTCGTGACTTCTAGATTTGTAGATCTGAAGAAAGTGGCATCACAAACAGAAATGGAGAAGTTGTGAAGGGAGTTACGTTGGAAAGAAAGATGAGTTTGATTTTGAAATCATGTTGAGTTTGAGACAGTAGAAGAACAGAGAATTTCCAGGGAAACTGGGAACTGTGGGACTAAAACAGGAATGAGAGATCAGCTCCAGTTATACAAAGTTGAGGGTCATGTGCATGGTATAGTAAGAAGTTAATAGAAAAGAAGAATTAAGGATACAACCTTGTAGACTTGCACAGTAAGATACAGGAGGAGAAAGTGAGAGGATTATAAATCAGCCAAGAAATTAGTTGGTGATTTATAATGCAGAACCAAAAAGTATCCTTTAGTGCAATAACAACTTGAAAAACACATATATCATTTTCAATTCCAACTACTTAAGCAGGTATTCCTTGGAGTAGCCTTTCTGGAAATGTATTATATAGCAGGTGTTGGGTTTAAAAGGGTAAGTAAGTTTGGGAAATGTTGGTTAAATAGAGACAAATCAATTTCTTTAGTGCAGAATGCTTCAGAGCTTTTAATACACCAACATTCATTGTGATTCTCTAAGAGAAGAAACCAGTGCTTCTCAAAGCTGTTTGATCACAGGAACCACCCCTCCCCCCCCTTTTAAGGAGCAATTCATGGGACTAGGTGTTTTTAAGGACAGACTTTGGGAAATCTTGTTCTATATAATAGTCCAGCCTCTATCAAATGATTTTGATTTGACTATAATGGCCAAATTAAACATAGCCAGATAATAGCTCTAGGGCCCTTTTCATTAGTTTACTAAGATCTTAATATAAATTAGCAATGTTTGATTTTTTTTAACTATTTCCATAAAATTCATTCTTACAGTTCAAGTAAAATGAAAAGCTAAACTATTAACATTCGTGTTGATCTAGCAATTCTTTAGGGAAAATTCTCTAAGAAAATAGTAAAATGTGAAAAAGGCTGTATTTATGAAGAAGTTCATCACAGCATTTTATATGATGATGAAAAATTACAGCATCCCTAAATGCTTAACAACAGATGATTAGTTACATATATCATGTATTAGCTATAACAATTATTGGGAAGATTGTGTTATATTATGGGGAAATGCTTATGTTAAGTGAAAATAGGAGAAACTAAAATTAAAATTGACTGTAGAATCTTTTTATACTTGCTTATAAAACCATATACATAAAAAGAGTAAAAGTAAGTTGTATCAACATATGACCAGTGACCAATAGTTATATTACAATGGTATGCTTCTGGAATGATTTTTTTTTTACTTCATTTCTCAATTTCCTAAATTTTCAATAATGTGTTTATATTATAATCTATAACTTTAAAACTCCTTTTACAATTAAGCTGAAATAAAAAGGTATCTATAAAATTGTCAACTTTAGTTACTTGGAATTTCATTTTAATGAAATATTTTCCCATGAAGCTTTCATGTTGAGAAATATACTTTAAAGCCATGTTTGGGGTTAAAAATTTAAAAACCTATTCTTTAAAAAATAAAATATTCCAGCTAAATTTAAAACACACACATACTACAGTTTAGATTCTAATCCCCTCCAGTGCCAACTTCCCTCCAAAGCCCAAAATATCAATCTCTTACCTTTCTTCCATTTATCTGACTTATATTCAGCTCTTCCAATGATTGAAGTTGGCACAGTTCAGTAGGAAAATACACAAATTGATTGCTTGAGATGTTTAATTTCTGGATTCTTTTTAGATTACAGATATCTGAAGGGATATTCTGTATTTGGTTTATTGAAAGATCAAGTACTTGCAGATTTTCTAAAGTACACACTTCTGTAGGGAAAGCTTCAAATTTATTACAGCATAAAATAAGAACATGGAGTGATACCATATTGGAGATAGATGGTGGAATTTTCCTTATTTGGTTTTCACTAAGATCCAGGTATTCAAGATTAATAAGAGAACATAAGTGTTCAGAAAATATGAGGAGTTTATTTTTATTTAACTCTAAATTAATTAGTTGTTTACTAAAAGATATATCCACAGGTATTTCTGAAATATAATTTCCATTAAAATTCAAATAATAAAGAGAATTTAAAGCA
The DNA here is from genome assembly GCF_004348235.1 of Phoca vitulina. Classification (NCBI taxonomy): domain Eukaryota; kingdom Metazoa; phylum Chordata; class Mammalia; order Carnivora; family Phocidae; genus Phoca; species Phoca vitulina. Next base: position 63,918,514 of record NW_022589707.1, on the reverse strand, counting down.
CACAAACCTACTGGAAAAGAAATTATTTTATTATAACTCAATTCAACTTTAGTTATTTTTTTGCAATTTTTCACTTCAATGGGAACATCTGTGATTATATTTCCTGAAAATTCTAGAATGAACATATTATTAAGATGGGAGATATCATCAGGTATTCTCACTATATTATTTCTGTTTACATAGAGTTTTCTTAAATTTTTGAGCTTATAGATGTTCTTAGGAAGTCCTGTTAATTTATTATAACTAAGACTAAGACATTCCAACATTACACAATGGGAAATTTTCTCTGGAATTTCTTTCAATAGATTTTTATCAAGTATTAGAATTTTGAGTTCCTTAAAATTCTCAATTTTGTGTGAAATAACTTCCAGTTTATTGTCAGCTAGTTGGAGTTCTTTCATTTTGAGTAATTGAAAAATTTCCACAGCCAAAAAGGTAAGTTTATTATGATCCAGCAGAAGTTTTTCTAAATTTTTAAGCTCCCTAATTTCTTTTGGCAAACTGCTTATCAGGTTTCCAGTAAGGATTAGTGAAATTAACTTTGGAAGGAAGCACAGAACTTTAGGAAATATTGTTAACTGATTATATTCCAGATTGAGAACCTTCAAGTTTTTAAAACTAGACAGAATATCTGGTATATGTCTTAACTTATTTTTAGCCAAACTTAAAATTTCTAAGTTTCCAAGACTTTCTAAGCCAGAAGGAAAATTCTCAATGTAATTGTTATTAAAAAAGAGTTGCCTGATATTCCCAAGCTGTGATATTTCTTTAGGTATATGTGATATTTGATTGTGACTGATATTTAATATCCTTAAATTATGAAATAACTGAATTTCAGGTGGAAGTGATGATAACCCATTTTCTTGCAAGGATAGAATTTCAAGTCCCAGCAGGTCACCTGAGTCTGCCCCTTTAAAACTTTTGATTTGGTTCTTGTCCAAATATAGATATTTTACATATTTGATTTTTAAAATGTCCTTGGGGAATTCTTGTAAACCTTTGGCCTTGAGGTTAACTGTAAAGTTATCTGATACTAAGCCAAGTCCTTTCTGATTTTCTTCAGAGGGTTGTGGACTAGTTGTTTCTAATGTTTCATGAGATAAGAAGCCAGTGAAAGCCGGATACTCAGCAACCATCTCAGTTATTGATAATGGTGGACTTTGTGGAATATCACTTTTTAACCACAAGCTGTCATATATAGTGATTGTTTCAGAAAATTGAAGAGTTTTCCTTTGTTCTTCATCTCTCTTAGACTTATTTCCAGGGGACAATGTTGATGTATCATCATGTATACCTAATTCATCATTTCTAGGATGTGTTTCACAAGCTTCCTCTAATGAATTTGATGTTTCTTTAATAAATTCAGGTTCCACTGACCATGATGTAGATTCTGTCCTAAATTGACTAGTGATATCTTTTAGCTCTTCTGAAGTACCATCATTTTCAGACATCTTATTTGCTGGTATGTTTTATATCAATACATGATTGTGACTCAGTGTTAATTTTCATGTTTAATTTTCTCCTTTGAACCTACAAAACAAATATTGATATTAAAAGAAGACATAAAATAAAGATGTTGAAATTACAAAAGAATTTTATAATATTTATTCTATAGTGAATAATTTAATAGATATTAAAACAATATATTTATAATTTATTTTTATTTTATAAAACAATATACTTATAATTTATTATTTATAATTTTTATTTTATAAAACAATACATTTATAATTTATTATTTATTTATAATAAGCTAATTTTATATATGATTGCTAGTTAAAGATAGTTTATTGATTGCATGCATTTATCACATGATACTCTTGAAATCACATTAAAATTATAGAAAATGAGAAAGGAGGCATAAAGGAATGGAAGAACTCAGCAAACTTTTGGAAAACAGAAAACCAGTGGCTCCCTGACATGCAGAGGGTGCCGTTTGCATTGTGGATATTGTAGGTTTACATATGGTACTGGAGTGTCTTGTCCCAAGACACTGATAATTTTCTTCTTTTTTTTTTTTTAAGGTTCTTTTTTTTTTTTTTAAAGATTTTATTTATTTATTTGAGACAGAGAGAATGAGAGAGAGAGAGCACATGAGAGGGGGGAGGGTCAGAGGGAGAAGCAGGCTCCCCGCCGAGCAGGGAGCCCGATGCGGGACTCGATCCCGGGACTCCAGGATCATGACCTGAGCTGAAGGCAGTCGCTTAACCAACTGAGCCACCCAGGCGCCCAACACTGATAATTTTCTAATAGGCAGAAGTAAAATATCTTATGAAAGAGATGCTTTCTGTAAGACTAACTAGAAGCGGGCGCCTGGGTGGCTCAGTTGGTAAGTGTCTGCCTTTGGCTCAGGTCATGATCCCAGAATCCTGGGATCAAGCCCCGCATCGGGCTCCCCGCTTCCCCCTCTCCCACTCCCCCTGCTTGTGTTCCTGCTTTCACTATCTCTTGCTCTCTGTCAAATAAATAAATAAAATCTTTAAGAAAAAAAAAGGTAAAAAAAAAAAAAAGACTAACTAGAAGTAAAACAACTTTTTCAAGAACTAAAGCCTGACTGTAAGTCTTTTGTGTGACTCCTGAAGTGTCTGCGCAGCTGATTCAGAAAATTGAAGAGTTTTCCTTTGTTCTTCATCCCCTCCTCAGAGCTCTGGATCCCAGCTTTGTCAGTGTATCTTCCAAGTCTGTAGTTTTTACTAACCCAACCTCTTTCCTTCGTCTCTTCATCTTAGGGGTGGTATTTACTATCTCTGTGTTACTGAAGTTCCCCCTTTGCCTTTTTGGTTCTCCAGTACTTGTCTGCACAACTCACTATATTAAATCCTTTCTATTAAACTGGTATGGTTTCAATATTTCACAGACTCTCAAAGAGAATAGAAAAAGGGGAACATTTTCCAGCTTGTTTTATGACATTAGCACTAACCTTGACAACACATAATAAGGACAATATGAAAAATTACAGGCCAACTTTACTCAAGGCAAAAATTCTAAGCATTACAAAACTAAATATTCTAAATATTATAAAAACCAGCAATATATTAAGAGAATATTTTGTGACTAAGTTGCATTTGTCCCAGAAATTGAAGGTTGGATTTTAACTCTTTAATTAAAGAGTTAATGTGATTTGCCACATTGAGATTAAGGAGAAAAACCATATGATCATTTCAATAGATGCAGAAGCACTTGATAAATTGCAACATTTTTCATGATTTTAGAGAGAACTTTTAGCAAACTAGGAATAGATGGGAATTTCTTTAAACTGCTAAATGGGGTCCATTAAAAAAATGTATAAATATCATACCTAGTGGTGAAACAGTGAAAGCTTTCCTTTGCTACTGGAAGCAAGAAAATGTTGCCCTGTATCATCACTTCTATTCAGTATTGTACTGGAGATCTTAGTCAGTGGCATAACGCAAGAAAAAAGGTATAAAAATTATTAAAAAATAAATAAAAATGTCATTATTCACAGATAATGTAATTATGTATGTAGGAAATCCAAGATCATCTACAGATACATTATTACAATCAATAGGAACATTAAGTAATGTTGAATATAAAGTCAATATACAAAATTCAATTTCCTTCCTTATGTTAAAAAAAAAAGAAGTTAGAAAATGAAAGTTTAAAGAGGTATCATTTACAATTAAGAAATGTCAAGTCCTTAGGAATCTAACAAAAAGTATATAAGACATCTACAGAAAAATACTACTTCATATAAGTACAAATGTAGTGAGAGATATTAGAGAAGTCCTAAATAAATGGAGTGGTATTCTTTGCAAATTGATCTATAAAGTTGGTCTTTTTTTTTTTTTTTTAAGATTTTACCCATTTATTCGATAGAGCGAGAGAGCACAAGCAGGGGGAGCAGCAGAGGGAGAGGGAGAAGCAGACTCCCCGCTGAGCAGGGAGCTGGACATGGGGCTCGATCCCAGGACCCTGGGATCATGACCCGAGCCGAAGGCAGACGCTCAACCATCTGAGCCACCCAGGTGCCCCTATAAATTCAATCTTACTATAAATTCAATTCTAACCTTATTTTTGTGGAATTTAAGAAGCTGATTCTTAAAAGTCTTTGGACAAAGGGCCAAGAAGAGTCATGATATGCTTAAAAAAGGAAAACCAGGTAGAGGGTTTGTTTGTTGAATATGAAGACTTCTTATGAGGCTGTAGTAACTAAGGTGATATGGTTCTGGTACAAGAATATTCAAATAGATCAATAGAATATATAGAAAGCCCAGAAACAGACATTTGATTATGACATATGGATACTTGGTTTTTGAAAAATATGGGACTTCAGAGCATTGAAAAAAAGGTAGTCTTTTCAATAATGATATTGGAACAACTGGACAGTTAGTACACTGTAAAATATATCTGAAAGATATATGCAAATCCAACCACAACAAGAAAGTTTCCTTAATCAAAACTGCCAAGAAAGGCTTAGAACTGAAACAGAACCTGATAGAAGGGCTTCAGAAATGTGTGGACATATACAAGTGCCTTTTCGTCTTCTCTGTGGCCAACACAGAGGAACAGCAAGCTGAAAGACATCACATCACAACACCTGGAAGCACAGCCAGATGTTCTTTGGCAAAAACAAGGTGATGATGGTGGCCTTGGGTCGAAGCCCATCTGACGAGTACAAAGACAACCGGCATCAGGTCAGCAAGAAGTTGAGGGGTGAGGGTCAGTCTCCTTTTCACCAACCGCACGAGGGAGGAAGTGAATGAGTGGTTTACAAAATATACGGAAATGGACTTCGCTCGAGCTGGAAACAAAGCAACTTTCACTGTGACCCCTGGAGCAGTTCCCCCACTCCATGGATCCTCAAGAGAGGCGTGATGACCCTGCTGTCCAACAATGAGGTGTGCAGGGAGGGTGATGTGCTGACCCCAGAGCAGGCCCATGTGCTGAAGCTTTTCGGGTATGAGATGGCTAAATTCAAAGTTGCCATCAAATACATGTGGGATGTGCAGTCCAGAAGTTTCCAGCAGATGGGAGATGACCTGCCCGAAAGTGCGTCCTAGTAGGCAGAAGAATTGGGCTCGGGGGGCGGGGGAGAAAAAGGCTGACAGGCACTTGGGGCCCAGACGTGTGGGACTGCCATCCTGCGGGCCAAACAGCAGCAAGGGCGAGAGGGACAGATTGCTTTTCTGTAAGGAATAAAACTGTCTGCAGGGTGGCTCCCTGTGAACAGCAAAGAGGACTTTTCCTAGAAAAAAAGGCCTTGGCTTCAGGCTTTTGTTTGGATTCCCAGGGTTCCTTTTGTTCACCTTGAGCCAGCTTTCAGCACTGGTTCCTGCATGATGGTTGGGGACGTGAGAGCCACCATCAGAGCTGGGGCTTCTCTCCTCTGGTCTTTGTGCCCCTACTGGAAATGGGGTTTGTCAAAGAATAGAGGAACCCTGGCCACCCTTCCTACCCTTTTCTTTCTTTCCCCCTTCCCCCTGCCCCATTCCCCACCCACACCAGGGCCAGGAGTCTTAGATGACAAGACAGGATGCTTTCACTAAGACAAGAGAAAAGCCACTTCTGAAACCCAGAGCAGATATTAAAACTGTTCCACAGGAGGGAAAAAAAGGGAGGGGAAGGAAAAATTAAAAAGTCAATAAAATAAGATATATCCAAATGTGGTAAAGATAGAGAAGGAGATGGAAAATATAAAGAGAAGGAGTAACATATATTTAATTAGAGTTCCAGAAGGAGAAAGTGGACATAATTGAGCAAAGGCAATATTTAAAGAAATACTGGCTATGGATCCTCCAGAACTAATGAAAAATATGAATCAAGAGATCCATGATATACAACATATCCAAGCAGGATTAATAAAAAGAAGTGTCATTCTAAAACTACAGAACAGTAGAAACAATGAACAAATCATGAGAGCAGTCAGAGAGAAGGGAAGGAACACCTATAGAGGAATGACAAGATGAGAACAGATGTCCTAGCAAATTAAGTAAAAGCTAGAGGACAGTGGAATAACTTATTCAAAATATTGACAGAAAGCCCCTATCAACCTTGAATTGGGATCCAGCCAAATTATCATTCAAAAATAAAAGGAAGAGAAAAACATTTACAGATAAACAAAACTGGGAACTTCTACCACCAAGAGACTTGCTCAAAAGGAACTTCTAAAAGATATACTTTAAGAGGAAAAAGATACCAGAGGATGGTCTGAAATTCAAGATGGAATAGTGAGCAAGTAAAATGGTAGTCACATACGTAAATTCAAAGAAATAATGGTCTATATAAAACAATAACAGTGCTTCATGTATGGCATTTAAAAAGAACTGGAATATTAGGAACAATGTATGAGTCAAGAATCTCCTTTAATATTACAGAGGATAATGATAACTGCAGTGCAGAGACCTTTGCCAAGTGATTAAAGTCAACATCATCACTACATTATGTACTTCAAGATATAGAGGACTGAGAAGGGCTAATCACTTTGTGGTTTTCTTGCCAAAAATGCATAACCTCAATCCAATTAGGAAAAGACATCAGACAAATCCAAATTGAGGGACATTCTGCAAAATAACTGATCAGTTCTCTTCAAAAATGTTGAGGACATAAAAGACAAAGAAAGACTCAGAAACTGTCACAGATTGTAGGAGACTAAGGAGACGTGACAACAATTTTATATGAGATCCTGGGTTAGACCTCTGGTACAGAAAAAAAAAATTACTGTAAAAATGTAAATTTCAAATAAAGTCCATAGTTTAGTTAGTAGTATTATACCAATGTAAATATTGCAACTTCTCTGTAAATCTAAAATTATTTCAAAATAAAATAAAAACAAAACCTGAGCTAAAATGTTCTAAAGTCTTTTTTATGTGAGGTAGATGAGAAGTTGTTCAGCTTTAAGAATGTGTTGGGCATGCTTGATAAAATTTGATAAATTTTTAAGAGTTATTAACAATAAAAATAGAGGGAATAGATACCAGACTTATAAAGAGAAAAACTTTAAGATGAAATACACAAAAGAAGAAGAACAATAACAATATTTAGAGAGATTTTTTAAGTAAAAAAGGAGAGGAAGAAATTAGAAAAAAATTTAAAAGAAAGTATAAACAAGTCCAAATATAATCAAAATAAATGTGAATGGACTAAATAACCAATTAAAAGTCAGATAAAAAAAAAAACCCCAAGAGCTATTTATGAAAGATGACTCTAAAGCATAAGATCACAGAAAGGTTGAAATTAAATGGAGGAACCCATGTTATATATGGACCTTGATTTATGACAAAGGTGGCACTAAGATCACTGTGGAAAGTATGGCTTTTGATTCTGGGTCAACTAGGAATCCATATAGAAAGAAAAAGATATTTGACCCCTATCTTGCCATCCACAAAAATCAATTTTAAGTGGACTATAGATTTAAATGTGAAAAGTAAAACAATGAGAAGACATTAGGATAGAGAATGAATTAAGTGAACAGAAAAAATATTGTAATAGTAACAGATTGGAAATAACATAAATGTCCATAGTAGGAAACATATTAATAAATTATCTTCTATCCATGCATAGAACTAACTTCAACAGAACCTTAACCACACCAGGCCAGGCTGGGGTTTAATCAACATATTTTTAGCTTTTGCTTTAATTTAATGTTAAAGATTATTAAAATTACTGTGTCCAAATCATCTCCACTCAAAGTTTCTCAAAATGTATGGCTTATGGCTTTCATTTTAACTATGGCTGAGTCAAAGCATTTGGGTGTATAATTTTCTATTTCCACAATATGTTTTGTCATATTTTAATTTCATGGTTTTTGCCATTTGTGCCTTAAGAAGTTCTTCTATATTTACTTCTCTATTGGTCAGGATCCCACAGGAGAACATGCTCCCCTCACATTGAGTAATTTGAGGAAAGTTTACCAGAGAGTTTATTTACAAAGGTAGAGTGTAGGGGAATCACAGAGGATAGTGAGCTCCACTGTTACTCCTAAGCCTGGTAGGGGACAGAGAACCCAGACAGTGCACTGTGGACAAAGGCCACCTGACTGGAGCTTGGACTTTGGATGAATAAATACAGTCAGCAGCAAGGCTGCAGCAGAGAGAGCTAGGGGAATAAATCCCCACTCTCACTCTCCTCCATTCTTATCTTCTCATGCAGCTCCCTTTTGGCTGAACCCGTATGAGGTTCAGAGAGCATGAGGGACACTGAATGCAGTCCATACAGTTTAGCCCTTTGGAGCACAAAGCAGAATCAGAGGGTGGAGATTACAAAAATGACCACAAGTTTTTCCAGTGTTTACATGTGTCCCAAGAAGTAGAGTCTATTTCCTCACCTCTTGAATCTCACTTTGGCCATGTGACTCAAACTTTGGCCAATGGGGCATTAGCAAACATGACACAAGCAGAGGTTTGAAAAGCACTCGGACACTGCACAGTTTTTGAGACCCCTACCAACTATGCAGTGTGAAGTCTAGTTAGCTTACTGGATGATAAGAGACAGTTGGCTCATTATTCCAGCTTTCAGCCAGCCAACACGCAGAAGCAGAGTGACCTAGCTGACTGTCAGCTGACCACAAATGCACGGGTGAACCCAGCCACCACTATCAGAAGAACTGCCTAGCTGAGCCAACCCCAAATGGCTTAGTCACAGAATTGGGAGCTTAAAAAAGTGTTTGCTGTGCAGCAAAGACTAACTGGTGTAAGTGGCAAATGGAATATATCCAGCACAAATGTTTAAAAAATTTATGCTTTGCCTTTCACAGTTAGTTCTTTAATCCATATGGTATGGATTATTTTGTTTATGGTATGAGGTAGGGATCTAATTTAATTTTTCTCATATGTCTAGTCAGTTGTCTCTGCAATATATTCAATAGTAAATTCTTTCTTCACTGATTTCTAATGCTGCCTCAATCATATATATGTGTAGAGCTATTTCTGGAATTTCAGTTCTATTCCTTTTATCTATTTGTCTAAGTTTGCATCAATACCACATGTTTTGATGATTATAACTTTATAATAAATCTTGGTATCTGGTAGAGAAAGTCTTCTCCCCTTATTCTTTTTCTTCAAAATTATGATGGTTATTCTCAACCCTTTACATAGCCAGATCGATTTTAAGACCTGTGCATCAAGTTCCACAAAATGTCTTGCTTGTATTTCAATAAAAATTGAATTAAACTTGTGAACTAATTTGAGAAAGAAGTGACACATTTATGATACTGATTCTTCCTATTTAATAACATGGTATATCTCTGTTGCTATTGGGAATGATATCTGATTTCTATGTCTTTTTTTAGTTTTTAAAATATTCATATATAGGAACACTATTGATTTTTTTTAAATATTTTTTTTTTATTTATTCATTCGAGACACAGAGATACAGAGAGAGAGAGAGCATGAGCAGGGGGAGAAGCAGAGGGAGGGGGAGAAGCAGACTCCCTGCTGAGCAGGGAGCTCCATGCGGGCCTCGACCCCAGGACCCTGGGATCATGACCTGAGCTGAAGGCGGACGCTTAAGCATCTGAGCCACCCAGGCACCCCAGAACACTATTGATTTTTATATGTTGATCTTGTCTCCAGCAATATGACTGGGCTGTCATATGAGTTCTAATAACTTTATACATTCTACTAGATTTTCTATAAAGACAATATTATAAATATTGGCAGTATTTATTTCTGCTTATCCAATTCTCTGACTCATTTATTGTCTTATTGCATTTGTTAAGCCCTTCAGTAAGAACAATGTGGAATAGAAGGAATGATAGCAGCTATTTTTGTCTTATTTTTTAATCTACTAATGTGGTATATTACATTAATAGGTTTTCTTTATTGAACATCTGGCATTTTGAGGGTAAATCAAACTTGGTCACGATATATTGCCTTTTAATTCACTTTTGAATTAAATGTAACAGTTACTGAGAATTTTTATACCTGTGTTATTAGTAATTTTGTTGATAATTTCCTTTTCTGTAATGTCCTTATCCAGTTTTGTTGTCAAGGTTAACCTCATAAATTGAGCTGGGTAACTTAGCCTAGTTATCTGTTTGTTGAAGTATTTTATATGTTATAGGGATAATCTGTTCCCTAAAGGTTCTGTAAAATTTTCTTTTTGATCTCTTACTCATTAGATTTGATGGTTACTGGTTTGTCCAAATTTTCTTTTTCTTTTCTTTTCTTTCTTTTTTTTTTTTTTAAAGATTTTATTTATTTATTTGACAGAGAGAGAGTTAGCGAGAGCAGGAACACGAGCAGGAACACGAGCAGGAACACAAGCGGGGGAGTGGGAGAGGGAGAAGCAGGCCTCCCGCTGAGCAGGGAGCCCGATGCGGGGCTCGATCCCAGGACCCTGCGATCATGACCTGAGCCGAAGGCAGACTTTTAATGACTGAGCCACCCAGGCGCCCCCTTTTTCTTTTCAAGACATGTGGTGAAGTAACTACTTTCTCCTGGCTTCATGTTTCTATATAGAGGAAATTCTAACCCTGCAATGCCCTTGGCCTTGAGCCTTATTTCCACAGTATCTCCTCTACAAAGAAGACTTGAATACCTGATAAGCTCATCTCCTTCTGGGTTCCCCCCAGGTCTTTCTGCCTGCCAGATTTGTGTTCTAGTGAGCTGTCTTCCATAGAATAAGAGGGTTGACTACCTGTTGGGGGAGCCGAGATTGTCCATCTGTGTGATGACAAAGTAATTACGTTGAATTCAGGGGGGAACTATCACAAGTCCACTTAGCTACAGACCAAAGCCACTTTCTCTAAACTGTTTTATCAGTAATACATGTGATATTTTGACCCCCATCTGCTTGGTTATATTTAATGATAAGGAACTTGGGAGGAGAAGAAAGGGTGTTATTCTTTGACTGCTCCTCAAATGGCAACATCTGGTGCCTTGGCTGAACACTTTGAAAATAATACAACTGGAGAAATTAAGTCTCTAGGGTGGTAAGGGTTCATGGCTTATGGCTGTAGAGTTTTGATCTCAACATTTTGTAGCAGCCCAGATTGTGCTTTTGGCTTTTGTGGGGATGGCGTTTTCAGGTGGCTTAAGCCCTTGGGCCTTCTTTAGTAAGCATGGCCTACATGGGATTGTGATCTTGATGGGTTACCACAGTTTATGGTAGTTTTGTCTCCAGGTGTTTGGTTGTTTTTCTGCAAAAGGGTACTTTTTGTTTTATTTTTTTATTGTGGTAAAATATATATAAAATTTATCATTTTAATTATTTTCAAGTGTATAGTTAGTAGCATTAGGTACATTCACATCGTTGTGTAACAAGAGTGTAAGATGAAAAACTTACTAAACAAAGGCTGCTCTGGTCTCCGTGTCTGGGTACCTACAGACTGACTATGAACGCTGCATCCAGTTGGGACTGCTAATAAAGGAGAAACAGAGTCAAAGATGAGATCTCCTATTCTATTGGCCCAAATTAGTTCAAGTGCCTAACCTTGAACCAATGACTGTGGCTAGGAGTCAGAGTAATACTATTTTAGATAGTACTACATGGCTCACCCCTACAGCCAGGGGTGGCATTTGCCCACCCCAAATATCACAGGGGAAATATATATATATGCATGTATATATTTATATATACATATCTGAGAGAGCAACCCAAACCCAAAGGAAGAACAGATGCTGGAGAAGCAACTATGATGTCCCCTTTAACCACTTCTTAGAGATAACCAGTGATAAATACCATACATATTCTTTTTTTTTTTTTTTTTTTTTTTACAAAATTGCAGCCTTACTATGCAGTATCCTTGTCTAATATGGTAACAGTAGCTATATGTGGCTATTTCAATTTAGATTAAATAAAATTACAGTTTAGCCTCTCAGTCACACAAGCCATACTTCAAATGCTTAATAGCTAAATGTGTCTAGTGACCACCTTATTGAACAGAGCAGATACCGAACATTTCTAACATCACAGAATATATATATTGTAGTTAACATACCGTGATTTGAAATAAAATATTTGAAAAGCTTATCTTTCATGCCTGCAAAATATTCCACTGAAGTCTGTGTTATCATTTGTATGACCATTATGTGAACATTTTAAAGGCTGATAAATAACATTCTAAAAAGGTATAGGAGAAAGTCTTTTTCCCTTCGTCCTCACAAGCACTGAGAGACTCATTTAAAAGTAAATACTGCCAGTCGAATAGGCAAAAACAGATCCCACTCTGTTTTTATAAATATTAGTTACATTGAACAACAACCCTCTGTAATTTGTTACATATCTGAAAGACATAGGTATTAACCACAACACATTTTTATGTCCTGCAGTATCAACAAATTGTTTCCTGGAGTGTGGAATAAAGGCCACTCAACAGAGGCTAAAGCAACGCGGGACAGGGTGCACACACGCCAGAGGTGGGTATCCCGGGGGCATCAAGAGGGAGGACGTAAAGAGCTGTAGATGTTGAGGGGAAATGGGAGAAGAAAACCTGGGTTTGGCTTGTCGGGTGGCCTAAGTAATAGTGCGCTTTGCTTCACCTGGAGCCTTTCGCAGCGACTGCAACTCGGGGGGCGGGCAGGGCGGGGATGCGCTCAGGGGAGCATCCAGCACCTCGGGCGATAGCGGTGGCCTGCGGCCCCGCATTGACGCGACCCTGTGCCGCGGCGACCGTGGCCGAGCGCCTGGGATCGGCCGCGCCCCTGCGCGTTTGTGAGCTGGCCCCGGGTCACACTAGGACACCTGCGGGGAGGCGGGGGGGCCTCCATTCAGTTCCCCAGGCGGGACGCGCGCAGGCGGCCACCTATGGGGCAGAGACCTCGATGTGCTCCTAGATGTGCTCCTACCGAGCTCTGTTTTCCTGCCTGCGAGGCTAACAGCAGGTGATAGAGGCATGGTGAAAATGGCACTTAGTGACGTGGAGGACCCATTTCATAGAGCCCGGCCTTTTCTGTCTCCGTTATCCATGGGGCCATTCTTCAGCGCCTGCGGGCTCCCAACCCACTAATCAGTGGGGGCTGAAGGTACGCTGCCCGGGCCCAAGAATAACCGAGCCTGCTCATCTCGGGGAGGTGGCGATTGTGCCACTGTTGAAAGGGATCGCCAACATCCGGAGGATTGGGAGATTTGCAGGCAGGAAGTCTGCCTTTGCATTTACCAGGAAAAGTACTGGGAAGTGAGTCTAGGGACAGGAGAGGTGGCTGTGCTTTGAGAAGGCTCCCGAGGTGACTGTGACTTGCCTTCTCCCATCATCTAAACAGGACAAATTGAAGCTCAAAGACTGTTTTAGTCCTAGCCTAATACAACCAAAAACACGGCATTTATCAGAAACAAAACAAAACAAAACAAAACAGGAAGTCTTTGTAGAATATGAGGAGGTAATTGAAAACCAGATATAGAGCTTTTAGAAAAAAGAAATGGAAAACTTAAAAAGGATCTTGTTTGATTTACTAATACAAATACCTAAAATATAACAAAATTGAAAAAATCAATGAGTTTTACCATGATTGAATAAAGTATTCTAAAAATGCCACTTGAATTCATTCATATCTTTTGATAAACACTATTGCATCCTGTTAGAAGGTGATGGTTTAGAATATTCTTTTTTTTTTTTTTTTTTAAAGATTTTATTTATTTATTTGAGAGAGAGAGAATGAGAGACAGAGAGCATGAGAGGGAGGAGGGTCAGAAGGAGAAGCAGACTCCCTGCCGAGCAGGGAGCCCGATGCGGGACTCGATCCCGGGACTCCAGGATCATGACCTGAGCCGAAGGCAGTCGCTTAACCAACTGAGCCACCCAGGCGTCCCGGTTTAGAATATTCTTATTAGAGTACTAAACTAACAGAAAACCTCCAAACATATTATCCATAGACTCATGTCAAAGGCTCTCCTTTCATTTGCAGAGGACCCTGTCTGCAGAGTAGGGCACTTGACCTTGGTGAGGAGTCACAGCCCTTCTGGTTATCAGGGTGGTTGGCCCACCACTTTCCCCAGCCCTTTTCCATAGCCTGCAACCGTTATCAAATTGTTTTAGTATATGGACCTCCCAAACCCTCGCATCACCACCAAATTCCAATTTGAAATTTAAAGTTGAATAATGGGCAGCAGCAGCTCTTTCTGCCCACGGGTCCTGTCCCCGTGCTTTAATAAAATCACCATTTGCACCAAAATAAATAAATAAATAAATAAATAAATAAATAAATAAATAAAGTTGAATAATGAATGCAATTAACTTCTCAGAATTTATGAAAAGCAGTGAGGTTCCCTTTTCTATAATTCTACATGTGTAGCCTTTTCATATCCCATTCTGTGGATTGAGTTTGCAAGTTGTCACCTGCCTAGTTAAGAATTTTGTGCCTAATTGAAAATACATGTAATTTGCTCGTGTTGCAGAAGTCTATGTTTTGTCTTTTTTTCTAAACTGAGATATAATTGACATATAACATTAGTTTCTGGTGTACAAAATAATGGTTTGATATTTGTATATGTTGCAAAATGATTTACGACACTAAGTCTAGTTAACATCCATCCCCATAAGGTTACAAAAATCTTTTTCCTGTGAAGAGAACTTTTAAGATCTACTCTTTTAGCAAATTTCAAATATACAATAGTATTAACTATAGTCACCATGCTGTACATTGTATTCCCATGACTTATTTATAACTGGAAGTCTGTACCTTTTAGACTGCCTTCACGCATTTCACCCACTTCTCACCCCCTGCCTCTGGCAACCATCAATCTGTTCTCCCCATCTATGAGCTTGTTTTTGTTGTTTTTTAGATTCCACATGTAAGTGAGATCATATGGTATTTTTGTTTCTCTGTCTGACTTACTTCACTTAGCATAATGCCCTCAAGGTCCATCCATGTTATAGCAAATGGCAAGATTTCTTTTTCATGGCTAAATAATATTCCATTGTAAAAATATAAAAATATGGCACTTTTTTTCCTATCCATTCATGGACACTTAGGTTGTTGCTGTGTCTTGGCTACTGTAAATAATGCTGCAGTGAATATGGGGGTACATGTATTTTTTTTGAGTTAGTATTTTCATTTCTTTTGGATAAATACCCAGATATGGAATTGCTAGATCATATGATAGTTCTATTTGTAATTTTTTGAGGAACCTCCATACTGTTTTCCATAGTGGCTGCACCAGTTTACATTTCTACCAGCAGTGCACAAGAGTTCCCTTTTCTCCATACCTTTGTCAACACTTATAATTTCTTTTCTTTTTGATACTAGCCACTGTAACAGGTATGAGGTGAGATCTATTGTGATTTTGATTTGCACTTCCCTGATGATTAATGATGTTGAGCACCTTTTTATGTGCCTGTTAGCCATTTGTATGTTTTTGGGAAAATGTCTATTCAGATCCTCTGTCCATTTTTAAATCATATATATATATATATATATATATATATATATATATATTTTTTTTTTTTTTTTTTTTTTTTGCTATTGAGTTGTAGGAGTCCTTTATATACTTTGGATATTGAGCCCCTTATCAGATATATAACTTGCAAATATTTTCTTCCATCCCATGGGTTGCCTGTTCATTTTGTTTATGGTTTCCTTTGCTATGCAAGTTTTAATTTGATATAGTCCCATGTTTATTTTTGGTTTTTGCTGCCTTTGCTTTTGGTGTCAAATCCAACAAGGCACCCAAGACCAATGGCAAGGAGCTTACGTTCTGTTTTCTATTTAGAGTTTTATCATTTCAGGTCCCATGTTCAAGTTTTTAATCCACTTTGTTAATTTTTTTGAGTAGGCTCCACACCCACTGTAGAGCCCAACGCAGAGCTTGAACTCATGACCCTGAGATCAAGACCTGAGCTGAGGTCAAGAGTTGGACACTTAACCGACTAAGCCACCCAGACACCCCTGTGTTAAATTTCTGTGCATAGTGTAAGACAGTGGTCCAGTTTCCCCAGCACCATTTATTGAAGAGTCTTTTTCCCATTGTATACGATTGGCTCCTCTGTTGTAAATTAGTTGGCCAAATATGTGTGGGTTTATTTCTGGGCTCTCTATTCTATTCCACTGACTTATATGTCTGTTTTTATACCAATACTATACTGTTGAAAATATATATAATTTGCTGATATTCCAGAAGTCTATACTTTTTGTTGTTCTCTTAATTGAGGCATTAAAAGCTGCTGCTTAGTATACTTAACTTTCTTTACTCAGAATAAGGTAGAAATGAAAAAAGCTTCTTAATTTTAATATGGCAATTTATATTACCTTTGGTCTTTGGACCAAAGTTTTCTTATCCTTTTCTTTCTTTCTTTTTCTTATAGGGAGTTTACAAAGTTACTGACTTGTGATTTAAACTCCACATTAAAAAGCAAATTGGATTATCTTTATCTTCACTTAAGAACTGTCTCAAAGTTTATTCGTAACTAGAAAATAAATTTCAAAAACATTTTGTCGTACTCTCATCATAATGTTTATCTAATCTATCTTGGAATTTTAAGTGTGAATGATATATTTTACCATTCATTTCAATGACTGATTATGACTAAGAAAGATGGGAAACTTACTAACTTTATAGCACTCAGTAAAGCCCTACTTTTACACTGTTGGAACATAAAATAATATGTGGTGTATGCACATCCATCTATTTTAAAGTAGTAAATATCAAGTAAGCCAAAGGTCAGATAAAGTTAATTAAAATCTAACTTTTTTTGGGCGCCTGGGTGGCTCAGTTGTTAAGCGTCTGCCTTTGGCTCAGGTCATGATCCCAGGGTCCTGGGATCGAGTCCCACATCGGGCTCCCTGTTCGGCGGGAAGCCTGCTTCTCCCTCTCCCACTCCCCCGCTTGTGTTCCTGCTCTCGCTATCTCTCTCTCTGTCAAATAAATAAATAAAATCTTTAAAAAAAAAAAAATCTAACTTTTTTTCATATAATTTAAACTAATTTAATAAGTGTTTACATTTTTGTTAGCAAAGTTTATTTTATTTTATTTTATTTTATTTAAATTCAATTAATTAACATACAGTTTATTATTATTTTCAGAGGCAGAGTTCAGGGATTCATCAGTTGCATACAACACCCACTGTTCATTACATCATGCATCTTCCATAATGCCCAACACCCAGTTACCCCATCCCACCACCCCCCTCTCCTCCAGCAACCTTCAGTTTATTTCCTGTGGTTAAGAGTCTCTTATGGTTTGTCTCCCTCTCTGATTTCATCTTGTTTCATTTTTTCCTCCCTTCCCCTATGCTCCTCTGTTTTGTTTCTTAAATTCTACATATGAGTGAAATCATATGACAATTGCCTTTCTCTGACTGACGTATTTCACTTAGCATAATACCCTCTAGTTTCATCCACGTCGTTGCAAATGGCAAGATTTCATTTTTTTGATGGCTGAGTAGTATTCCATTTGTGTGTGTGTGTGTGTGTGTGTGTGTGTGTGTGTGTGTACACACACCACATCTTCTTTATCCATTCATCTGTCGATGGACATCTGGGCTCTTTCCACTGTTGGCTATTGTGGACATTGGTGCTATAAACATTGGGGTGCAGGTGCCCCTTCGGATCACTACATTTGTTATCTTTGTATATTTCCCCATATTTTAAAGTTGTCTGCATTTCTGAACATAGACTCTCTGTTAACCTTTGACCACTCCCTATTGGAATGTGGATACTGACTTAAATTTCTACTAAATTTTTATATATTTTTAGTGAATTTTCGACACTTGTATAGCAAGTTGTGATCTTTTCTTAAATATGCTTTTAAAATTTACATATAGTAAAATTTCCTTTTTTGATGTACAATTTCATGAGATTTGACAAAGACTATTTGTCAATCCAGTCAAGATACAGTTTTTTTTGTTGTTGTTGCTTTAATATTTATTTATTTATTTGCCAGAGAGAGAGGGAAAGAATAAGCAGGGAAAGTGGCAGGTAGAGGGAGAAGCAGGCTCCCCGCTGAGCAAGGAGACCAGTGCAGGACTCAATCCCAGGATCCTGGGATCATGACTTGAGCTGAAAGCATGCACTTAACCAACTGAGCCACCCAGGCATCCCAAGATACAGTTCTTTTACTTCCCCAAATTCCCTCATGCTTCCCCTTTATATTCCCACATCCCCTCACTCCCATCCTTACCCTCTAATAACCACCATTTGCTTTCTGATCCTATAGTTTTGCCTTTCCCAGAATGTCATCTAAATGGAATGTTATAGTATATAAACCATTGAGTCTGGCTTCTTTTAGTTAGCATAATGTATTTGAAATACATCCATATTGTTCATCAATATTTTATTCTTTTTTGTTGCTGAGTAATATTTCATATCGATATATCTGAGTTTGTTTCACTCACCCATCAAAGGATATATGGGTTGTCAGTTTGGGGCAGTTATCAATAATTATATTTCATATGAATTGTGAAAAAATGAAAAGTGTATCCTATAAAAGTCTGAATACAGATTTTTGTGTGAATATGTTTTTTTCTTCTTTGATAAATACCCAGGAGTGGAATGACTGGGTTCCATAGTAGGTGTCTATCTAGCCTAGAAACTACCAAACTCTTCCAGGGGCATCTGGGTGGCTCAGTTGGTTAAGCATCTGACTCTTGTTTTTGGTTCAGGTCATGATCTCAGGGTTGTGGGGTTGGGCTCTGCCCTGGGCATGGAGCCTGCTTAAGATTCTCTCTCTCCCTCTCCCTTTGCCCCTCCCTCTCTCTAATAAGAAAAAAAAAAATTAGAAACTACCAAACTCTTCCAAAATGGTTTTGCCATTTTGCATTCCTCTTAGCCATATATAGCCAAATGTTAGCCATTTTGCATTCCTGTTAGTTGCTCTAAATTCCTTGATTCTTTTGCCTTCCTTTATATTGTATACATTTAAAAGGCATTTTAAATACCTGTTATCTCTCATGATACCCATAAATGTGCTGTCACTAAAATATACTAGTCTGTTTTTCTCTAGTGATATTAAAGATTTTTTTAATATTTAATTTTTGGCCATATGAAATTTATTGAATATACAGTATGCAGGATGGTACAAGCTATTTCTTTTGCAGACTGATATCCATTTGCCTAATGAGATGCTTTGGGGCTGCTCTACCTTTGCCCATTTCTCAATGGAATTCAATACATTTCTTCAAATGATCCTCCATTCCTTATCTTAGGCAGTTTATGATACCATTTTCCCAGTTGCCCAGGACGGAAAGAGGGGATTTATGATTCCTATCTCTTCCTTAGTTCCCATATCCAAAAGGTCACTGGGTTTCGTCAAAACATTAATCCACTTCTCCCCATTGTCTTATACTTTCTTGCTCAGATCCCTTTGAGCCCTTCTATACACTGGCCCAGGGTGATCTCTTAACATACAAATCTGAGCTAGTCAAGTCCCAAAGGCTCCAGTGGCTCCTCATTAGCAGGAAACACAACATCCTTCAAAATATGGTCTTTTTTTTTTTTTTTAATCCTCCCCAGCTTCTTCTCCTTTACCTGACAAATGTCTGAATACAGAAGCCAGGCTGCCAGATTTTAAACTATGACTCTACCACTTACTGGTTTTTGACCTTAGACAAGTAACATAACCTCTCCATATACAATTGTATTCAAAGTTATATAGTGTATGAAAATGAAAGTATTTACAACACTGTGTTAGAAAAGTTTACTTCTAACCTTTTTAGAAGAAAACAAATATCTTGTTATGTTTTTATTACAATCACATATCATGTTCCTGATTCATTAATACTCTGGAGCCAGACTACCTTGATATGAATCTCAGCTCCACCACTTAAGTTATATTCTCTTTGGCAAGCTACTTAACTTTGTTTCTTCATCTGTAAAATGGGAATAATAGTATCTGCTTCATCGTGATTATTGTAAGGGCTAAATGAATTAATATATCTAAATGAATTAATATATCTAAAACAATGCTAGTAAGCACCATTTTAAGTATTAGCTATTGTTATTTAACTGATGGGTAAGTCAGTCCCTAATTTCCCATCCATCGTTGGTGTCCTTCCAATAAATCCCGAACAACCAGTGCTTCCTTCTTTTTTTTTTTTCAAAGATTTTATTTTTTGACAGAGAGAGAGACAGCGAGAGAGGGAACACAAGCAAGGGGGAGTGGGAGAGGGAGAAGCAGGCTTCCCACCGAGCGGGAAGCCCAATGCAGGGCTCTATCCCAGGACCCTGGGATCATGACCTGAGCTGAAGGCAGACGCTTAACGACTGAGCCACCCAGGTGCCCCTCAAATAAATAAAATCTTAAAAAAAAAAAAAAAAAAGGCTGGGAGTGTCTGCCTTCAGCTCAGGTCAGCCTACCTCTGCCTCTCCAAATACTCTAAAGGCATTCTGACCTTATGAATACAAACTTTAAATGAGAATCATACCATCACAGATGGATTTTTATTGAGAAAGTATTTTTTGCATGAACTCAAGCCACCTTAATTCATCAGTTTTCTACAAAGCACAGCAAAAACTATTTATATTTTTTCCATTTCATTTTACTGAAATTATTTTCATTGGGAGTATTTTTGTGTATAAATTATAAAGCAAGGAATTGATTCATCAATCAGTTTTTTTGCATATATTTAATACTGCCAATTAGTTTTTGCTATTGAGTTCCTCAGGATCAAATTAAATTCTAAATTTTATTGATCCAGTTCATCTATTAAATTTGGTCAAGAACTGTGGCCAGTTTGGGGCACCTGGGTGGTTCAGTCCTTAAGTGTCTGCCTTCGGCTCAGGTCATGATTCCAGAGTCCTGGGATCGAGCCCCACATTGGGCTCCCTGCTCCGCGGGGAGCCTGCTTCTCCCTCTCCCACTCCCCCTGCTTGTGTTCCCTCTCTCGCTGTATCTCTGTCAAATAAATAAATTAAATCTTAAAAAAAAAAAAAAAGAACTGTGGCCAGTTTTACTTTGTTAAATATTTCCATCAAGTCTAATGGTGGGGGTGGTCAGTTTTGGCAACTTTTAATCTTAGGTGTTCTTCAGCAAGTTTTTTCTAATACATTTGTCATTGCAGTGTTAGCTGTTCTGGTTTTATTTCTTTTTTTTTTTTTCCATTTTTATTTATTTATTTATTTATTTATGTTATGTTAATCACCATACAGTACATCATTAGTTTTTGATGTAGTGTTCCATGATTCGTTGTTTGCGTATAACACCCAGTGCTCCATTCAGTACGTGCCCTCTTTAATACCCAACACCAGGCTAACCCATACTCCCCTCTAGAACCCTCAGTTTGTTTCTCAGAGTCCATAGTCTCTCATGGTTCGTCTCCCCCTCCGATTTACCCCCCTTCATTTTTTCCCTTCCTACTATCTTTTTTTTAAAAACATATAATGTTTGTTTCAGAGGTACAGGTCTGTGATTCATCAGTCTTACACAATTCACAGCACTCACCACAGCACATACCCTCCCCAATGTCTATCACCCAGCCACCCCATCCCTCCCACCCCCCACTCCAGCAACCCTCAGTTTGTTTCCCGAGATTAAGAATTCCTCATATCAGTGAGATCAGAGAAAGACATGTATCATATGATCTCACTGATCTGGTTTTATTTCTAAAATGGAAACTCATTTGTTGTGATTTGGATAAACAATTGTTTGAATTTACTTTTTAGCTAAAAATGAGAAAATTTTATCAATTCTTCAGAACCATTCTTGGGCTCAAAACATCTCACTCCATTTCCCTTCTCCCTTAAATGTCTTTATACCCTTCTTTCTCACCCCTCAGATGCCAGCTCAAGCATCACTTGCTCAGGGATGCGTCTCCTGATCTCTAAGGCTAGATCAAGTTTCCGACTTTATGCTTACATAATACACTTATTTTTCTTTCATCACTTATTGGACTTTATAAATATGTATTTCCATGAGTATTTATTGTATCCCTCATTAAACTTTGTTCCCTAAAGGCAGGAGCTTTGTTTCTCTTACCACTGGATCCCTAGCACATAAATGGCACTCAAGATTTATTGAAAGAATGATGAAAAGGAAAATGGTATGGACATACAAATGTCTGACCAGTACTAGGCATTCATTAAAACCTGTTTGTTTGTATTTCTATTATTGTTTATTTCTGGTTATGCTCTGACAGAAAATGATCATTTTTTCCCCTCAATACTATATTTGAAAATTGACTTTCTAATGCTATATATTTTTAAGCCTTTAATACCAAGCTACTCTAATAGTCTTCCCTTCGCTACAGGGTTGCCATACTGTGTAACTCCAGGAGGGTACACTGTATTCTATGGAGCAGGGAGTTGTTTGATGTAGTATCATTGCATCCTCACCTCCCTCTGCGAAAGGGACAGCATTTAGCTAATTCTTCAAGTTGGTTATAAGAGCAATTCTAAACCCTAGCTGTACATCAAAATTACATGGGACACTTTAAAAACAGAAATCCTGGGGCGCCTAGGTGGCTCAGTTAGTTAAGCGTCTGCCTTCGGCTCAGGTCATGATCCCAGGGTCCTGGGATCCAGCCCTGCTTCTCCCCCTCCCTCTGCTGCTCCCCTTGCTTGTGCTCTCTCGATCTCTCAAATAAATAAATAAATAAAATCTTTAAAAAAACCCCACACAAACAAATCCTTGAGCCCCACTCTACATTTATTGAGTCATTATTTAGTGAAACTCCCCCCATGACTGCAGAACCAGGGTTAGGAAACACTGGGTTGGAGCACAGGATGAGTGTGGGAAAGGTGGTTACACATTAATCTGGATAGGAAGGTTAGAGACCATGTAATTAGGGGCCCTGTATTCAATACTAAGGAAATGGAATTTAATTCTACATATAGTAAGGAACCATGAAAGGTTTTCAGAAGATAATGAAATAATCAGATCTGTAAGAAAGGTGAACTTGGCACCAGTGTGGCAGATACGCAGGCAGGGTGTAGAGCCTCAGCCAGGGGAAGCCAGGGAGGAAGTTAAACAAACTTAGGAACAGGTGGTAAGGACTTGAACTAGGGTAGATGCAGTGCAACCAGGGAGGAAGGGAATGGGAAAGCACTCACAAGACATTTGACAAGACCCAATAAATGGAATGTCTAGGATAAGAAAGGAAAGAGAGGCTGAAAACCACTCCAGGATTTCCAGGCTAAGCAACTGGATGCAATTTGATGATGCCACTAACCAAACAGAGAATACAAGTGGAAGGACAGAATTGAGCAAGCAGAGGAAACAGATTCTGTTTCCAGCTATGATGAAATGGAAGTTCCTTTTGTACGCCATTTAGGTAGAGCTAGAATAGCAGGAAATTGGAAATTAAGATCTAGAATTCAGAAGAGAATCTGAGGCTGAAATTTTAGGTTTGGGAGTCATCAGGGTATTTCAGTTGAGGCCATTGGAATGAATGAAACCGAACAGGGCATTGTCTATGTAGAATCAAAAGTGCTTAGCACAGAATTAGAGATAAAGCAGGCTTTCTCGTTCAATTTACTTAACCATATAATTTTAATAAGGCTCAGAAAGAGCACCATTTGAAATAAGCAGAAATTAATGTGAAGTGTAAATTACGATGTATAAAAATTATCTGCGATCTTTAGGACAACTTCAAATATGACTACTGTATCTCTGTACTTACTTAGAATACATCAATCTGCTAGCTTGGAAAAACTAGTTTCTAAACTTATTAAATAGCAGATTAGTCAAGATGAGTCAGATGACTCAGATTACGAGTCAGTTAGCTCCTCATCTATGGTATCAATACTCCCCTAAATGAAACAGATACTTGGTGATCTACTTCATACAATGTAAAGGCAATATAATTCATTAAGCCAAATCATAAAAATACAACATTTATGTAATAAATGCAACTACTTATATCCAGAGATTGTCACTTAATCTGTGTCTATGTATGTGTATGCTTGTATGCCAGGCACTTTTGGTCATTTATTTTCATACAAATTCATGACTGGGTCTGGAATTATTTCAATAGAAAACAAGCCAAATTTAAGATTCCTAGGACTGGCTACTTTTAGAGAGTGAATGAACTTGTATATACTGAGTCCCAGAAATCTTTGTTTAAAGAGGGATCCAGGTTAATTATGATGCAGGGGGTTTTAAGAACTATACTCTGAGAAATACTAATTTATACTAGTTACACATTTTAACTAAGACTTTTAAAAACATGTTGAGAAATTTTCTTGGATTACAGAAAAATGTTTGAAATAGCAGTGTTATGTGGTTTAAATAGGAAATATATTTTCTTTATTCAACTTTGTTGACTTTCAGTATATTTTGAAATGACACACAAAGTTATACCAAAGCTGTATTTTAATTTCATTACATTCCACTCCAAATTCTTTACCATTTACCAAAAATAACTTTTTATAAAGCTTACTGTTTTGTCCATTAATATACAAGTGATCAATCTACACTTTTTTGCATGTTTCTCTCAAAAATTAGAATAGCTTATGAGGATATTATATAAAACTAACTGGTATATTACACACCAAACAGAAGTACAGATTCTGTACAATGTAATAGTATACATATATATTACAAGAGACTAAATGCCTTGTTAAAAGTAATAGTTTAAGAAATCTTTCATGGAAAAAAATCTGCATTACAAAATGTGGTGGCTTAAGTATCAGCTGCTTTCCTCTCATGAACTTCTTTCGGTCGGCATTAACTGTCCATTTAGCTTCATTAATAGTTTTACCACAAGGCCAGCCTACAAAGTAAAATATATGTCGACAGTAAATATGAAACACATAAGAATGGGTAAATGACATACATGACAGTGGGCAGTTCCCTACCTATCTGAAAAGGAAGGAACATTCTTAGTAGGAAGCAGCTTGTCAAGAATAAAGAGAATACTTAGACTTTGAAGGGATTTAAGAAGCAACCTACCGGATGCAGCTAGTGGCTCAGATATAATACTGGTTAAGAAGAGGTAAGGACTACCTAATACCTTGATAAAAGAGATAGGGAATACTGACCAGACTTAAAGGAAATGGCAGAAAAAAGAGTTTCACTGTTACAAAACCGAAATAAATTATTCAGATAAGTTTCTGGCTTATTTGCTTAGGAAAGGCCTGCCTTTTTCCCCTTGGTCTTAAATATCTTAATTTCATACGGTATCAAAGGTTTTCCTTGAAGCAAAATGGATTGTCACTTAAAATTTTTTTTTTCCTTTTTTTAAAAATTCAATTAACCAACATATAATACATCATTTGTTTTTGATGTAATGTTCAATGATTCATTAGTTGCGTATAACACCCAGTGCTCATCACATCACTAATACAGTAGTTCATTAGAAGTCCAAAGTAAATGATAAGTACTTACCTGTTTTGTGTGTACTATAAAGCTCATTTTATTTTCCATACTATGGATCTGAAAACATGTATCAGCATCCCCCAATTGCCACATAAAACAACCATACTTAAGACTGATGAGTAAAGCCTGCAACATAATTAGAAACTGTTTTATTAAAATATATATTAAAAACAACACCTATCTTCTCTTACTATCTACAATGACCTAGTTGACCTAGTCATGTCTAAACATAATGGTTTTGAATGTTAGAATAAAATCTATTCGAGGTACCTACATTAACTTCACACAGCCTAAAGTACAGAGCCACATAGATGGTAGACTCTCAGGAGACTGTCTTAAGCAATGATAAATTGTTTGTATCAGACTGACAAAATATTTTAAAGATGCCTGTTCTGTGGTATGTATACACACACACACTCTCTCTCTCGGGAATATTATTCAGCCATGAGAAAAGAAGAAAGTACTGCCATTTTCGACAACATGGATAGACCTCGAGGTCATTATGCTAAGTGAAATAAGTCAGAAAAAGACTAATATTATAGGATATCACTTAATTCGGAGTCTAAAGAAGCTGAAGTCACAGACACAGAAACAGAATGGTGGCTACCAAGGGCTGCGGGATGGGTGAAATGAGGAGATGTTGGCCATAGAGTACAAACTTGCAGGTATAAGATGAGTAAGTTCTGGGGAATCTAATGTACAGCATTGTGACTATAGTTAACAATACTATAATATATACTTCAAGTTACTGAAAGAGTAGATCTTAAATGTTCTCATCACAAAAAAGATGGTAATTATGTAACATGATGGAGGTGTTAGCTAATGCTATGGTAATAATCATTTTGCAATATATAAGTATACCAAATCAACCCATTGTATATCTTAAGCATACTCAATGTTATATGTCACTTATGTTTCAATAAAGCTGAGAAAAAAAGATGCCCATTCTCTCAGTGACTTTCAAGAAAATTAAATGTACAGGTTTTTACTTTCTGCATATTAAAAACATTCCCTTTTACTTTATTCAGTACCTTTTGAATATTCACATGGTACTTTCAGATCTGAAATTTATGTAATGAGGTAACATGTTGACTTAGGCAATTCCATCTCACTGAAAATAAGTACAGTGATACAGCTATTGTAAAAATAAGGATAATTTTTAAAATAACGTACCCTTCATAAATTCATCAAATTATTTAAAACAAATATTAGAATAACCTATTCCTATATTTTCCTAATGAAAAGCTATATTTAAATAGGCATTCAATGTATCTTTTTATTTTAAAATAAGTCTCTCCTAGCAGTAACTTTCATTTTTTGCCCTAAAAATATATTCTTTATATACACATGTACAAAGAAAGTATTTGTGCATCCTTTAAAATACATGTCTAAGAACATCTGTATTCTATCACTAGCAGTTCTTAACATATTGATTATAAGCAATTGAAGTTATATGAAAAAGATATGGTTTAGGGCATTTTTAAAGTGAGGTTCTTAAATAAAACAGTATAATTAATTTTCACGAGTGTACATTATGTATAATGGGAAACTAATAATATCTTCTTTAAAATTAGTCATCCACATTTATACTGTAAAATACAGCTTTATAGATAGGGTATGCTAAAATAGCTATTTACCAAGGTACACACTGAAACACTGAGTCAAGATATAATACCTTAAACTGTCTATCTTTTGGATCAGTTGTTTGAAATCTGTTTAATCAAGATGCAGAAAATGTTCATTAGTATGGCCTCAAAACAGTTTAATTTACGGAAGAAAAAATAAAATTGTGGTACAAGTTCTCAATTATATGGCCAACATAAATTGGTATCAGCAAAGGGTAATCTGTTGCCTGGGTATGGCAGTAGTACTATTATGGTTAAAGATACATTAACAAGTACAGTTCAGTGATGAAACAGCAATACATTCACTATAGTAAAACACTGATCTACAACACAGTGTATTATACATTCAACAGTGTCTACATTTTATGTAAGTAGGACAGAGAAATCTCTGATGAGCATATGAAATTGGCTGGGCTATACTTTCCAATGGCAATCTCTCATTATTTCAAAGAGAAACAAGATATAGATGATAGAAGTAACTGATACAAAAAACACAGCTGTATTCTATCTATGGCTTTTCATAGATTTAATCTCTGAAGCTATTATATCCCAAGTAGAGTTTTAAATGTAAATGAAGGTATTTTTGCAAATGAAGATGTTTATTCTCTTAAACTAAGCTTGTCAAATTCACCCCTAGCATATCTTGATGACTGTAAGACAACGGAAGACAAGCTGACTGCTCCCACCTTTGATGATTAGAAAATATAATCAACTTAGAGCTTTCATAGGTGCTGTAAATTTTTCAGTGGTTTACAGAGCACAAGGTAATAGTTAGATGGACAGAAAACATTGTTACCCTTTGGTTTAATCCCTTCTTATAACCAAAGACAGTATTTTTATTTATATTTCTAGAAATCAAACATCTTATCCTAAAAAAGCATACTGTTAACTAATAATATTGTTATCATCCTCTGCCTGCTACTGCAATCTCACTTACTCCTGGACCAGAATATTATTCATAATGTGAAATGTTTTAAGATAATGCTGACCCATCATATGGGAACTAAATAACACGTTTTATTGTTGCCTAAACTTGGGATGCTACCAAAAGTCAAACATACACTATAGCTTACAGAAGAGGCTTGGTGTCATACCCACAGCGTCACCATTTAGTTCAATAAAGGATCTGTAAATGTTGTATAAAATGCTCTGAAATAGCAGAGGAAAAATTTCTTGAAATGGTAAGGGGAATTTCTCCTTCAATTTCCTTTAACAAACTTAGTACAAAAGAAATAGAAAAATGATTACGAACTAATAAGAAGCAGCCTATTTTGTGTGAGTAAAGTAGCTTAAATAGAAAATGATAATAAGCAAATGACCCAAAAGCAAGCTGATATCAGAGACTTCAAAAAAATCAAGTTCCAGATAAACTCCTCAAGTCAGTCCCTATTCAGCTCTATGTCCCTATATATTCTCTGTCTCCATTCACAGGCATATCCAAGAGCATGGGAAAATAGCTGTGTCTGGAGTTATCACAAAATGACTGAACTACTTTCAGAAGTTATGTGATTACACAATAAAAGCTTATGAAAATGATGAAAATAAAAATTAGGCTTATGATAAAATTTCCTAATCTAAAATGCCTTTTCTAACATATAAGCTTAGTTATTACCTCAACTGATCTATTCATAGACAAATCTGAATGAACAAAATTAATGATTTTTCTTAGCTTCCTATTATAAACTAGAAAGCTGTTAATCCTGATAAATGTGTTAAATATGCTGAAAATAATTGATAATCCCAAATTTTATATTATAATGACTCTGATTAGAAAAAGGAGTATAAAAGAGTAACAAGCCTCTGATGGAAAAGCTCTGAAGTGATCTAAGAATAGTCCCTTCCACACTTCATCTTGCCTGTTCCCCAAAAGGCTCTTACAACTAATTCTGATTTTCAAAGTGAATCCCTTGTATCAGATATTATATTTTTCTTTTTTTAATCTGTATTTTTTTTTTTTAAAGATTTTATTTATTTATTTGAGAGAGAGAGAATGAGAGAGACAGCACATGAGAGGGGGGAGGGTCAGAGGGAGAAGCAGACTCCCTGCCGAGCAGGGAGCCCGATGTGGGACTCGATCCAGGGACTCCAGGATCATGACCTGAGCCGAAGGCAGTCGCTTAACCAACTGAGCCACCCAGGCGCCCAAATCTGTATTTTTTTCATTTAAACTTAATTGAATTTTTTGAATAGGTAATATTATCACGGTTAAAAAAATTTTTAAGTTGTAAAATGGTACATAGTAAAAAGTCTCCCTTCTACTCTTGTTCCCAGTTACCTGGTTGCCTTCTCTAAAGGCTTTATGAATTTTTACTCATACACAAGCAATATGTATTTATGTAAATATAGTCTTCACTTCCCCCCATTTCTACACAAATAGTAATCTATTACATATGGTTCACCACTATGCTTTTTCACTAAATATATCTTGGAAATCATTCTATACATTCTTCATTCTTTTATATGGCTGCACAGTATTTCAACATAGAAATGTACTATAATTAATATAATTATATAATTAGTATATGTTAATAATATAATTAACCCTTACTGACAATCATTTACTTTTCATCCCTCATCCTTTGCTATTACAAATGAAATTGCAATGAATAGTCTTATATATTTGTCATTTCTAGATTTTTCATATAGGCTGGTACCATTTTTTTTTAGACATTATAAAATGTAACTGGTCAAAAATAGCTGAAAAGCTGAAAATCTACCTTAGTTTCCATGTTGAGGAGATGAAGTCCTTTTATATTCACTCCTACATACACAGGGATGACTTTATGATTGCTGGGGCTTGCCTTTGTAAATATCTGTCCTGTGAAAAAAGCTGCTCCATATGTAGGAATTTCCCAACAATTCTGTAAGAACATGCGCTGAAGGTGATGCATTTCTTTACTGACACCCTCACTTGTACTAAGATTCTAAAAACAAATAAAGTAAAATAAAAGAGATGTGAAAAGAGAACATACCTTTGATAATCCAAATAGGTCAACTAAGCAGTTTCTAAAATCATGGCTGCCCCCAAAGAAGAATAAAATTGTGACATTATCCCAAGAACAAGTTTTCTTTTGAGATGTTAATATTTAAAAAAGGAAAGAAATATCATAATCTAAAAATACTGTTTGTCTATTCTATTAGATTTTAAGTGCTCCTTGGACAGGGATAGTGTATAATTTCATGTGTGTGTGTGTGTGTGTTGTGTGTGTGTGTGTGTTTAATCTCTAGTCCTTACCACAGTATCCAGCATACAGAAGGTATTCAGTAAAAGATTCCATATTATTAAAAATAAAAATATCATGTTACTTCCAGTTTCATGTGAACTAGAAAATCCATTTTTAATTTCAGGACTGTAAATTTAATGTACCTATATTTAAAACATATTAAACAATTTCAAACAATTTAATTTACAGAATTTCAACTAGGATATAAAGTGTCTTTTTATTTCTATTAAACAGCTTACCTTGTATTCATGAAGTATTCGATTTGTCCAGTGAGGTGCCTTACTTTTTAGTTTGGTAACAGGTACAATGGATTTTAGGTTTTCTTCACTGTAAGCAAATATGCCAACATGCTTTAAATAAATCATTTTTAGCAGTAAGTACATAAATCATCCAGAAACAAATTGCTTTAAGTAACAGGATTTTTGAGCTGAAAAATCTATATTGTACAATATTAGAGAACTCTCAAAATTTTAAGCAAAAGGCCACAATCCCAACATTCTCATTTAAGAGAAATGTTTCTTCTTTCAACAGCCACAAAATATTTTTGAAAATTGAAAACCATGATAAAGCTTCAGTGTTTAAAACCTCAGTGTTTTCTCTCAAAGACTGAACATATAGCTAGTTTTTGTGGTAGATCTTAAATGCATCTACTTACCGAGTCAGGTTTTAATGAATTTACTTAATGTAATAAAGAGAGATAAAGAAGAAAAAAATATAAGGTATATCAAGGGGTGCCTGGCTTGTTCAGTCAGTAGAGCATACAACTCTTGATCTTAGGGTTGTGGGTTTGAGCCCCACGTTGGGTGTAGAGATTACTTAAAAAAATAAAATCTTTAAAAAAAATAAGATATATCAAACCATAGTCAAATATAAGAAAAATAACTTTGGAGAGAGTATAACTTTAAGAATGCTTTACTATTGTTTTGTTTTTTTCCTTATTCCATGCCTTGTATCCTTTAGTTCCAAACCAAAGTATAAATATTTCTTAATAACATTTTTAAACTTTCTCAGTTAAACAGAATCTCAAGCACAGCACAAGACCACATGTTGTATTAAATACTTACTTTAGGAAACCTTGCTTGTGTTTCTTACTCTCATAATTTCCATAAACTATTTGCAACAGTAGACTTGCCAATGTTATCAGTTTAGCATCAGGAGCTGTATAAAAGCCCTTCAATAAATTATATCTGGCTTCATCAAAGAGAATAAGAATAGCTAGTGGGTCTTCAATCTTAAAAGAAAAAGTATAATTTGGTTATTGGGCTATAATTTCCTGTTACAAAAATACAACTTATCACTTTCTAATATGGAAAAGCAAAAGCTACATATCCTATATATAAATGAGCTGCTATTGATTTAGAGCAGAGGTTGACAAATTTTTCCTGTTCAGGGCCAGATAATAATATTTTAAGCTTTATGAGTCACAAAGTCTTTCTTACAATTACCCAACTCAGCTACTGTAGCACAAAAGCAGCCACAGACAATCTAGTAAGACACGGGTGTGGCTGTGTTCTAATAACACTTTTTATATACGGATACTCAAATTTAAATTTCATAAAATTTTCACGACATGAGATATTATCCTTTTGATTTTTTTCAACCATTAACAGCTTGTGGGGTATATAAAAATAAACAGCAGGTCAAATATAGCATAGGCTATAGTTTGTTTATCTCTGATTTATAGTCTAATAAGAGATTATCATTGGTTTATAGATATGGATAACTTCTAGCACAATTTTACCTAAATTATATTTATATGCCTCAAACATTATTCTACATGTTTCACACAATATAGTAGTGAACCTCAAGGAAGATAAAAAGGAAGCAAGTTAATTCCTAGAAGGGCACACGTAGTTTTAAAAAACCTTATTTAAAAACTTTTTTTAAAATTTTATTTGGCTAAAAAAACTTGGCACTTTGAAATAACACTAAAGGAGAGCAGAAGATTTTTTTTCTAAGTTTCAAACTCTTTATAAAGTTTCATTTTATCCAATAAGATTAACAAAGATTGAAAAGCTAGCCTACAGAATATACTTCTGCTCCAACTGGAAACAGTTACAGAGTTTCTGAATGAATACTTAAAGTAGTTCCAGGGCGCCTGGGTGGCTCAATCAGTTAAGTGTCTGCTTTCAGCTCAGGTCGTGATCCTGGGGTTCTGGGATGGAGCCCGGAGTTGGGCTCCCTGCTCAGCGGGGAGTCTGCTTCTCTCTCTCCCCCTGCCCCTCCACCCAGCATGTGCTCTCTCTCTTGCTTGCACTCTCTCAAATAAATAAATAAAATCTTAAAAAAGTATTTCCAAATATAATTCAAAGTGATCTCAAATCCTTATGGTAAAAGTTAATTTTGTCTAACTAAAATAATCTTATAATGCTCTATATAATATGAAAAAAAACTGAAAGAGAATTTCATGGGGAAAAAAGATGAGAGGATTATTCTAGATTAAAAGAGACTAAAGAGATAACAATCAAATACAAAGTATGAACCTTGACTAGATCCTACATATGGGAGCTATATAAGATTTTTAAACAATTGGGGAAAATCTGAATATGGATCACATATTAGACATTATTATGTATTTTTTTTAATTTAATTGCTCCGGTTAGAACTTCACTACTATGTTAAATAGCAGTGCTGAAAGCTTGCCTCCTTGTCTTGTTCCTGATCTTAGGAGGAAAGCTCTCAACATTTCATTGAGTATGATGTTAGCTGTGAGTTTTTCATAAATGCCACTTACCGTAAATGTTGAGGAAGTTCCCATCTATTCCTAATTGTAAGAGTTTTATCATGAAAGGGTATTGGATTTTGTCAAATGCATTTTCTGTGTCAATTGAGATGATCAACTGTGTTTTTTTCTTTTTTTTTTTTTTTAAGATTTATTTATTAGAGAGCACGAGCACAAGTGGGGGGGGAGGGGCAGAGGAAGAAACAGACTCCCCACTGAGCAGGGAGCCTGACGGGGGTGGGGAGGTGGAAGGGTGCGGGCTCCATCCCAGGACCCTGAGATCATGACCTGAGCTGAAGGCAGCTGCTTAACTGACTGAGCCACCCAAGGCGCCCCTTCCTCTGTTCTATTTATGAAATTCTAACATTTTTTTATGAATAATCTAAATCTTTGTTTTTGGTAAATTTCATACAAATTTTTATGTAACTCCCAGTATATGTCACTGAAAGGATCATATCTATCTTTGGTTTGATAATATAAGAGGGACAATATGAATGATCAGGTATAAAACAGTTACCAAGTTTGTACATGGTCAATGAACCTTTTATATACTAAAATTTCCTTAACTTTGTTTAATATTTCCTTGGATAAGAATCAGGAAATACATTGTATGTTTTTTCTTTGCCAAAGTTATGAGCCCTTGGAACTTTTTTTTTTTCAATTTTAAAAAATTTTTAGACTATCACACTAGTTTAACTTGTAATATCCACCTTAAGTTTCTTTGTTGTCCATTCATCCTTCAGATAGCATTATCCCACCTCTCCTCTAAAATCTACAGTAATTCAAATTCAAATGTACTTGTCTGGAACAAATCTTTTTATCAAATGTAAATTCTATCCGCATTTTTTACTATCTATATAATTCTCTGCTTGATTTGGAAACTTACTAACTATTGAGAATAACTTTTTATGTCCCTTTTGCAAATATAATCTTCTCCACTCAGAATGTATTTTGTTCTCCTCCCACACCAACCTATCTCTTTGCTCCTTTGAAATTTACACACTGATTAGCCCTTTATTAAGTTTATCTTTAATAGTATACTTCCTAACTATTCTAAAATTCTTTTTGGTATAATCTGTCTTCCATCTGGTTGTTAATTCTCTTTAGGATAGACTCTCTATTTCTTTTGTTTCTAAAACAATGGAGGTGGAAATAAAAAAAAAACAACTAGGGGCTTTGTAAGTAGACTAACTCAAACTCTACCATTTACCCTAGGGATGTGAGGATTAAAAGAAAAACAAAAGTAAAACCTCCTCATATAGGAAGAGAACAATTTCTGTTTCTAGTGCCTACCACAGGAATTCAATAGATTCTGTGCATTTAAATGACTATAAATAAGATTTCCAAGCAAACCTTTTTTTCAACTTCCAAAGGAAGTCTCACATCTCTTCTTAGGAAAAGCTGTGGTGTTTCCCTTTGGGGATCCAAATTAGTCAATTCAGCAAGTATTTCTGGCCAGTCACGAACATGTTGCAAGGGTTTATGATAAGGCTTGAGTTGAAGGCCTGAAAAACATCTTTCCTTTTATAAATAATAATGTAAAAATAAGTTACATCAACACATAGAAAATTTGTATTGAACTATCTGTACTTAAGTGCTGAATACACACAACTTAAATGTCTAAATTTAAGTCACTGACTTTATAACCAATTATATCACAACCCAATTTTAGGTTAAGAGCTTTTGTTTTTAAGAGTATAAGAATTATGAGAATTCCTAAAACAAATAAAACATATCAAATGTATATAAGATCTTTAATTCCATTACAGTCTATTTAATTATGATCCAATCAGTAGGATCTGGTGTTTTAAAAAAAATACAATTGAACATTAAATAACCAATCACAATAACTTCAATGTATTTGCAATACTTTGCTTGAAAGATAAATCTATAGTGGCATCGGGTTGGTCTTAAAAAAAGAATTTGATGGAAAACTAATACAAAGAAAAAGGAACATTTACATTATTTCGGGTGAAATGAGCACTGACAATAAAGGCAAGTTGGATGAGCACTACATTTAGTGGCATTCAAATCAAATTCCATTGCCAGAGAAGAAACGTTTTCAAATACTTAAAAAATGCTTTGAATGAAGGGGGGATGAGGGGTCCCAAAGGCTTACCTGTTTCAACAGTTGGAACACTAGTAATTTATATAAAAGAGAAGATCATTGTAGCACTTCAAAATTTAAAGTCATTAAGAAACTGATGCTATACTTAAGTTTACCAATCCACTCTCACAAAGGAATAGGTTTACACAACAGAGTAACAATTTTCTTACTGAGGTTTTCTGAACAGATCCAAATAGTGAAGTATTGCTGTGTTTCTTGAGAGAGACGCATTCCTTCCATTATCTGCTGCACAGTGGTATTATTTCCATGCTTCAGTTCAACAGAACGGTATGATCCATCCATTCTGTATATTCGAACCTTTTCATACTAGGACGAAGAACAATAATAAATTATGCAACCTGGTTAGAAGTTATATATCCCAGCCTAACAAAATGCTTCAATTTCAACTTCATATGTCTTATTATAGATTTCAAACATGGAAAATAACAGAAAACTGCTTCGAGTATCTGTTGGCACGGTTTAAAAAAATTTTTATTTCCATTATGTTTTCCAATGTTTTCCTCTGGATGTTTCAGGTCAAATATAAGGCAAATGGCTCTTAAGAAATACTCAACTTCAAATTCTTCTGGGAGATGTTTTAAAGCTGTTACTGAACTAAGTAGGTATCATATGGGACATAAGAGACTTGGTTACCGAGTCTAGTGTTAGTCAGGTATCTCATGAGTCTAGTGGGCCACAAATAATACTGTAGAAATGTGTACTAGAAATAATTTTTCCTAAGAGGAATCTGTGATGGAAGACTGCCTGTGAAAGTTATGGAACAATGGACCCTGAGCCAGTTTCTTTCCTCTTGTTCAGAACATCTCAGAAAGTAGTAATATTCTCAATATGTTTTATTAAAAATCCCTGTCACCTATTTTGCCCATCCCTCACCCATCCCTCCTCTCTAGCAATCAACACTTTGTTCTCTATATTTAGGAGTCTGGTTTTTTTTGTGTTTGGTTTTTTAGATTCCACATACAAGTGAAATCATATGGCATTTGTCTTTCTGTCTGACTTATTTCACTTAGCATAATAAATACCCTCTAGGTCCATCCATGTTGTTGCAAATAACAAGATTTCATTCTTTTTTTATGGCTGAGTAATATTCCATTGTCTATATATACCACCTCTTCTTTATCCGTTCATCTATTGATGTACACTTAGGTTGCTTCCATATCTTGGCTACTGTAAATAATATTGCAATAAACATAGAAATGCACGTATCTTTTCACACTTGATCTTAGCCAAAAGGCTGAGGAGCAATTGCATGTATCTTTTCAAATTAGTGTTTTCATTTTCTTTGTGTAAATACCCAGTAGTGGAATTACCAGATCGTATGGTACCTCTATTTTTAATTTTTGGGGGAACCTCCATACTGTTTTCCACAGTGGTTGCACCAATCTACATTCCCACCAATAGCAAGGGCTCCACTTTCTCCAGCACTTGTTATTTTTTACCTTTTTGAAACTAGCCATTCTGTCTGGTGTGAGGTAATATCTCATTGTCATTTTTCAATGTACTCTCAATACATTTTATTGCCCAAACAACTTCCAGCTCAGTTCATTTTGGATGGAAGTACTAATTCCTCTTATCTTGTTCATTTAGAATATAAAAATTATGCCAGGAATAATAATGTGTTCTATACAATTAGAAAACAAATTGTAATCAAGTATAATATAAGGGTGCCTGTACTGCTTTCCTTAACTTTGTCTTGTGCTCATGGAATAGTATTTTGACAAAATCTGTTGAGTGTGTGGTGAGTGTATATGTTAATATTCCTTAAAGGCAGAGATCACATATTTATTCTTTATCACCTGTCACTTTCAGCATTTCAAGGTGTTAAATTCACAGAAATACTCCATAAATACTTATTGCCTAATTGATGGAAAT
Source organism: Phoca vitulina (assembly GCF_004348235.1). Classification (NCBI taxonomy): domain Eukaryota; kingdom Metazoa; phylum Chordata; class Mammalia; order Carnivora; family Phocidae; genus Phoca; species Phoca vitulina. Next base: position 63,881,800 of record NW_022589707.1, on the reverse strand, counting down.
GTGTGGAAAAGCTCAGAGATTATATCTGTTGATATCAAGTTTTAATACTTTGTCTGGTATAAATCCTTTTATCTGATTTGCAAGTTTTCATACAGTTTTTAAATTGATGACAGTTTTCTTGTCACTGTAACTTTTAGGTGAACTGAGTTTTTTCTAATTATTAATTCTTCTCTATCTTAATGTTACTGCTTATTATTTCAGTATCAAGTATTACAATTATACTAGAAATTAGGTTAATATTAAATGTTTTAAGGATTTATTTACTTATGCAATTTTTATTTTGGTATGCAAGAATAAATGTCTGAATGTTAGGGATGATAACAAATTTAATACTTAAGAGATCTAACCATGAGGTTTTCTAAAAGCAGTAAAGAAACCATCCATCCATTCCTCTTGCCACAAATACTCAAATTACTTATCAATTTAAATAGTTGGGTTAGTTTTATTCCTGAAGGTAATTCTTACTGGTTTGTTAATGGCTTCCTTCAATAGCTTTGCAGCTTCTTCCCAGTTATTTTGTTTGTTTTCTTCACAAATATTTAAAGGGGATCTTCCTTGTTGATCTGTTATGTGCTAGAAATTTTGGAAAAAAATATGAAGAAAAAAAGCATTACAAATATATGGCATTATAAGTGAAAATGTCATTCAATCAAAATTTCATAAAAAATAGACTTTTGTCAAGTATTTAAATATTAACCATACTTAGCATATACTATACTTAAACATTACTTGATAAAGATGAAAGACTGAAAGCACTAATAAATGTGATTATTTTTTAAAAGTTCTGATTATAAGATCCAACAAAGGTTTTGTTTAAAATTATTTAAATGATTATTTCCCCCTTTAAAAATATTTATTAATACAAATTCTGGAAAAATGCATAGAAAATCCTTTTCCTTCTTAAGGATTTTTTTTGAGGAAATACAGTATAACACAAAAAGAGGTTAAATTTTATGTATATGCAGGAGATGGATGATAGTGATGATTGCACAACAATGTGAATGTATTTAATGCCACTGAACTGTACATCTAAAAATGGTTAAAATGGTAAATTTTATGTGAGGTACATTTTATCACAATAAAAACAATTATAAAAGCAAATTTATACATAAATATTACTCATACTATATAGATGGTAAAATTTATTTTTTAGTTGACTTCTCAAGTATACAATTGAACATTTTAATGTCATTACTTGTTATTCATTGCTTGAACATTAAAAAAAAAAAAAACCTGGAAAATAACTTACTCTGTCAACTTCTGGATGGTTTAGGAGAATCTGTACTATTTCAGCATGTCCTCCTCCAGCAGCAAAATGAAGAGGAGAACTAAGCTGTCCATTTAAAAGATTTGGATTGCACTTTCCTTTTTCTAACAAAATGCGAGTGGCCTCAACTTTTCCATACCTATAAAAAAAAAGATAAAACTTACCCAAAAAAGTCATACGAAATGTTTTAGAAATTCAAATTTTAGATGATTATCTCAAAGAAATCTAAGATTTTTTTTTTTTTTAGTAAGACATTGACATAAATGTTTTCAGTGCCTAGGGATTTCTTATGAATTCTTCTGATTCAGTTCAACTGTTTCTGTTTCTCATCAAGTGGGAGGAAATATAACTTCAAATACAAGATAGAGCAGATGACAAAGAACTCCCCCCACGCAAAGTACAAAAATTATGAATTAGGGAGATAAAATTTTTAGTCAAAAATAGGTTCAGAATCAGAAACTTCATAATGCTTTCACTTAGGCCTGATTGTGATTTGCAAAATAGGCCCAAAGATAGAATTGGATATGTAGCTGCTGTGTTGGAGAGCTACATATCCAAAGATTTTTGTGTCTCCCACACTGCAATATTTAAATACTTAAATATTAAATATTAAACATTTAAACCATAAGATACATAAGACCATAAGATACATTAATAAATCTTAAATATTAAAATTTAAATATTAAATATTTAAACCATAAGATACATGGTTTCTGCTCTAATAAAGGCTTACAATGTAATAAGAGAGGTAAAACAAAAACATGGGATAAGTTACATTATGCTGTAAAATTTAAGTAACAGTTTAGGATAGCAATCAACATAATAGGCGCTATATATTTGTCAAGTCAAAATAGTATATAACTAATGCTTTTAAAAATGTCAGAAAAGATAGGACTTTAGTCTATGACTCCCTGAATTGATAGAACAATTTGAAGTGGATTTTAAGTAGGAAGGAACCAAAGAGATGAAGAGAGGTAAAAATATTTTAGGTAGGGGGGAAAGGACTAAGCAAAGCAAGAACCCAGGAGAGTACAAAGCATGTGTCGGACATAGTTGAGTCCACCATTTCATCAGAGCCAAAGACTTATATAAGGCTGCAATCTGAAGCAATGGTGGAAAAGTAATTCACTGTTTGTAAATAAATGGGTGGGAGGGGGGAAAGGGGATAGGAAATTTGCTTTCAGATATGGTACATTTGAGGGGAAAATAATACATCTTTAGAAGTTATCTGATTTGCCATCAACTTTCCTTTCTTCCCCTCTATATACCCTTATACCCTGAACCTGCCACTTGTATGCTACCGTTTCCGATTCATTTGACTTTTTTTTTTTTTTTAATCTTTTTATTTTTATTTATTTGACACACAGAGAGAGACAGAGAGACAGCGAGAGAGGGACAACAAGAGAGGGAACACAAGCAGGGGGAGTGGGAGAGAGAGAAGCAGGCCTCCCACGGAGCAGGGAGCCCGATGCGGGGCTCGATCCCAGGACCCTGGGATCACGACCTGAGCCGAAGGCAGACGCTTAACAGACTGAGCCACCCAGGTGCCCCTTCATTTGACTTTTTGCTCATGTTCTTTGCTGTTCCTGAGATGTCCTTTTCTCCCTATCTCATTTTGTTTAGGTTAAATTCTGTTATTTCTCTGCAACAGTTTAAAATCTACCTCTTCTATAGTTCCACTACATGTAGCATGTTTTTTGCTTCTTTTATGGGACTTCTTTTATCTACTTTCACCCTTATTTATATACATCTCTTCTCTAATTGCCTGGAAATTCCTTGAGGGTAGATACACTGTCTCTGCATTCTCTAAACTGCCTTATAGACAAAAAGAGAGTGACTAAACTGTTCAGTAGGTATTTGAAAATGCAAGCTTAGTACTCAGGAGGAAGGCAAAGGCTTGGAGTATCTATCTGAAATAAGCAAATTCATCTAACTGAAAAGAATTACTGTTAAGGCTGGGAGAATTTAGGACACCTGGGTGGCTTAGTCTGTTAAGTGTCTGCCTTCAGCTCAGGTCATGATCCCAGAGTCCTGGGATCGAGTCCCGCATCAGGCTCCCTACTCAGCAGGGAGTCTGCTTCTCCCTCTGTCTGCCGTTCCCCTGCTTATGCTCTCCCTCTCTTTCTCTCTCTCTCTCAAATAAATAAATAAATAAAATCTTAAAAAAAAAAAAAAAGGGGGGGTTGCCGGGGTGGCTCAGTCGGTAAGCATCTGCCTTAGGCTCAGGTCCTGATCCCAGTGTCCTGGGATTGAGCCCTGCATCAGGCTCCCTGCTCAGTGGGGAGCCTGCTTTTCCCCCTCCCTGTCCCTCTACTCCTCCCCCTGCTTGTGCTCTCTCTCACTCTCAAATAAATAAAATCCTTTTTTTTTTTAATTTATTTATTTGACAGAGAGAGACACAGCGAGAGAGTGAACACAAGCAGGGGGGAGTGGGAGGGGGAGAAGCATCTGAGCTGAAGGCAGACGCTTAACGACTGAGCCACCCAGGTGCCCCTCAAATAAATAAAATCTTAAAAAAAAAAAAAAAAAAAGCCTGGGAGAATATGAAAAATGAAAAATGAGTATCTTAGAACAATGAAATGCATCTTGAAAAACAATCTTTCAGGACAGGAAAAGATACTTCTAAGCAATTCAAGTAATAAAAATAATATAAATGTACATTTTGTATGATGCTTTTAAGTTTTCAACATACTTTCTTATATAATTACTTAATATAATCTTCAAAACAACCTATAAGGCATGCAGAAGTATTTTTATGACACAGTTAAGAAAAATGAAGCTTGAACCAGGTAAGTAACTTGCTGAAGGTCCCATGGTTACTGACTAGTGTTAGAATCCAGGTTTCTCAATCTTAGTATAGCAGTTTCCATACCATACCACATGCTTAGGTCACAGAATGGAAGCCAATATTTCAATAATGATCATGTAACAGTAATATCTTGCATTCGTACTGACCTTCATTATAGCTCCATTATGCCCCTTCAACTCCAATTTGTTCTTAGAATGAAGGGGTTGGTCAACAGTATTAAATGCTGTAGAGCGGGGAAAGAGATTAAAAACTCAGAAAAGTTTAAGAAGGTTCATGAAGAGTGGAAAAGAGACAACAGTGAGTGTGGCCCACTCACCTTTGAAGTCTGGCTGTGAAAGGAAGGAAAGAAACAGGACAGTGGCAGAAGAGGGAGCAGGGTCAAATTAATGTTCTTTTCAAGAGGAAGAGAACCATGTATGTTTGAAGGCAAGAGAAAAGAAAGTGCAGAGAGTGAATTTATGGTAAACAAGGATTTCTACTTGCATACCCCATGATACAGGAGAGAGATGAGAACAAAAACGACAGAGAAGAAGGACATTTCCGATGGCTTCAATTTTCTTTGAAAATAGGAGGTAAAACTATCTGACGAGAGTAGAGAAAGGAAGTAGTGGGAATTTAAGTGCTTAAGAGGAGAAAGGTTCAGAATAGCTCATAGGGGAGGACTAAAAGGCTGACAGGATGAATGAGACAAAGAGGATAGACAGCTAAGCTACAGTGAAGATGGGATAATTTGAAGGGAGTCAAATCATCATAGCTCTAAAACACTCTCTAGCAATAACATGAAGCCTAAAAGTAGGATCAGAGAGCGAAGACACTGATTTGAGAAAGGTCAGAGAATATGTCATGTCAGTGAAACATTTACTGAGTGGCTGATTAAGTTGCCCATATGGGGAGAAAGCCAACTTAAATAGTTTTGGAAAATGGTGATTCTAGTAAAGAATGGTTTTCAGGTACGTGGCCACCAATATGAGAATTTTAAAAGTTTGCAGCAATCTTAGGGGTTGTCCTCAAAAAGTGATCTGGGAAGCCCTAAGAATCCCTGAAATCTTTTCAGGGTATTCTCTAGATGAAATATATTTTCATAAGAATATTAAGATGTTAATTATCCTTTAAACTCTTTTTTGATCGTAAGTGTACAGTGGGGTTTTCTAGAAGCCATGTGCCATATAATATTGCAGCAAATTAAACGCAGAATCAGATGTGAGAATCCAGCTATCTTCTATTAAGCTAGAGAATAAAGAGATTTGCAAGAATGTAAAATAATACTATTCTTCTAGTTAATTTTTTTTATTTTGGAAAATATGGTATTTTTCATAAAATTGTTTATGTTAATATGTTTATTGTTATTTTTAAATGAATTAATACTTAAAATATTTTTTGGGTATAACTTCTAATATGTTAAATGACATTAGATATAATTTACATAAACAAAACTCTTTGGGATCCTGTAACTTTTAAGAATGAAAGGCGGTCCTGACACCAAAAAGTTGGAGAACCACCAATCTAATAAAACCCTCACTTTAAAGATGAGAAAACAGACCAAGAGGGGTAAAACATCTTGTCTAAACTTATAGTCTCTAATCTCAGTCTCTTAATGAGATGGCCTACTATTCCCCTCCTTGATCCTTATACCAATTAGTGAATAAAAGTACATTTCCAAGATAAAGTAATTTAAGTTCTTACTAAATGGTTAAATCAGTCTTCATTCAAATTCACATTAATCAAATGATCTGATTAAAAGTATTGCAACGTGACCCATATTACTCCTGGTACATTAAACTTAGTTATTTCCAACTGACAAAATTAATTTTATCAAAGGATAAAACTCTTTTCCTTGGTATACTGTAGTAGTAAGATTTTCTAATTAAAAATACTATGGATTATGAATTTCAGATTTAGACATCAAAATCTTTAAATTTTTACAATACCTTAAAATAATAATAACAGCCAACATTTATTGAGTGCTTATTATGTGCTAGGTATCCTCAAAGCACTTATTTGCATTTTCCCCTTTAATCTTAAGAAATGTACTATTATTAAGTCCATCTCATAGATGAAGACAGGTCCTTAGAGACATTAAATAACTTGCCAAAGGCCATACTTTTAGGAAATGAGAGTTATTAGGACTGAAACCTAAGGACATTTCAAAGAACATTAAATACCATACTTCTGTTTTTATGTAATATGTACTTAAAAATACTACCATTTTTTTTTTTTTTAAGATTTTATTTATTTATTTGACAGAGAGAGACACAGCGAGAGAGGGAACACAAGCAGGGGGAATGGAAGAGGGAGAAGCAGGCTTCCCACAGAGCAGGGAGCCCGATGCGGGGCTCGATCCCAGAACCCTGGGATCATGACCTGAGCCGAAGGCAGACGCTTAATGACTGAGCCACCCAGGCGCCCCAAAATACTACCATTCTTAAAATATAAATATTACCATTCTTTTATTAGAAAATAACCAATGCCACAAAAAAAGGGACAGTATTAACCAAATACAAATTTGGGATTCCTAAACTAAAATTCTCTGCCTCTGTCTTCCCAATTCCACAGTTTACTTTTTGTTTAGCTCCAGGTAAGATATGTGATTTCTTTCAGTACTGCTGCTACCAATATTTACTAGTAATCTAAGAAACAACTATAAGTTCAGTTTAAAAAGATTTAGGGTAACTCCAAATATGAGAAGAAAATTCCATGTTAACAGGAAAACAACTAAGAACACACATACAGAATAAAGGAGCCTATTTTTAAGGAAACAGGAAAAAATTAAGAGCATATTTCTTGAATAAAGGAGCCTATTTTTAGGGAAACCGCATATTTTTAAGGGAGAAAAGATGGATATTAAAAGCAACTATATTTAGCTACAGGATCACAAATTTTGGAATCAGTGAAATTAAAAGAATTTTGAGCTGAAAAGAACTCTAGCAATGATCTAATTAATGCCTTTACATATGGATAGATAGATAGAGAAGTGAAGTATCTTGCTAAATGTTGCTCAGCTAAGAAGTAGCAGACATTTAACAAGCAGTGAATAATGTAGGCACTTTTTAAACTAGCCAAGGAAGATCACTTTAAACAATAAGTCAAAAGCAACTTTTGCATAAGAAATAATGGTAAATAACTTCATTACATCCCTTCTAGAGGATAAACTATAGCTGACAGTTAACTACTGCTATGAACACAAATATAAGAACTCAGATCAGCTGAGGGGAAGAGTTACTATCATGTGGGAAGAGTAGGAGAGCAAGAGCTACGATGGGCAACTAGTGGAAACAGCTAACCCCAATCTTGTGAGCTAATCCCTCTCATCTTAAAAAAGAAAGAAAGAAAGAATGGCATTCATTCTAATGAAGGATTTTGGGAGTTTCTTGATACCACAGCTTCCCCAAGAACTAAATGAATATTTTTCTAACATGATCAATGTCAAATCATAAGTAGTTACATCGTATAAATTTTATAGTCAGGGTAAACAAACTTAATATAACTCCAATACAAAACAATAGAAATTACAAGGGTGAATGAGGGACCTAGTGCTGTATAATGATACTTTTCCCATGGGGCAGACCTTGTAATTCTGAACAGTGGTACATATAAACAGTAATCAAAGATCTAAATAGAAAGCCCGTAAGGCAAAATGTGGTAGAGAAAAGGTGGCTGGAATGACAACAATTCTGAAAAGAAGCACTAACATTTATAACTAAGGATTCATTCCTTCTAAGGAAAAAAAAAAGTAATCCATTTACCAGCATGCATAATGAATGGGCGCCCAGTGGTCACTATCTAATTGGTTGACAGAAAATCTTTCATTGAGAAGACGGTTTAGTAATTCTGAATCTCCTTCACAGGCACTTCGATGGAGAGGAAAGTCATCTACCCACTGTCGTTCCCTAATCATTAAAAACAGATAATTTTTTTTTTTTAAAAAGCACTGTTGAAATTCAAATTGTTTCAAAATAAACATGACATATCTATGAAACCCATGTATCACTTAGCAGCTGCAAACTAAATCTTTTATGCAGTGGTTACATTGCGTACTAACTACATATATCATTTTAAACAATATTTTAACATTATAAGTTTTAAAACAATGTGGAGTAAAACCAAAACAGTACTTGTCTTCTGTGACACTGCTCATACTTCTCTGCCATTTTTCCTGTTTGGGAATTTGGATTTTTGAGTAGTCTGGAGCTCCTAGACCAAAGTATGGATTTATTACCACTTTATCTACCTAAAAAGGGAAAATAGAAAAAACAAAAACAAAATCCCCTTAAGAGCTTTAGATACTTGACTTTAATTGATAAAACAAACTAAATAAATACAACTAACTAGATGTCATCTTAACATTTACAATTAGTAATAGGTATATTTACTTTAGAAAAAAATTATATTTCAGATAAAATGTCTTTGAAATCAGAGCCAAAATTCATTCAACTCTTACCCGGTTTGTATATTGAAGATCTGATCCAAACAAAGGGTTGTAAATACAAGTATCTGCCTTCTCTAGGGCTAACATTTTACTCTTTATTTCTAGTGCACTGTAGCCCATATGTAGTGAGTTTTCTGTCTGACCTGATTCAGTTGCATATGCAGGGTTTATGACATTAGTTTTTATCCGCTCAAGAGGAGAAGGTCGGAATAAAGCTGGAATAAAGTGAGATTGTGCATGACGTTCATCTAACCACCTGGAAAAATAGAAAGAAGAGGTCACAGAAATATTTGTTCAAATATGAAGATGACAAAAGACCATCAAACTCTGAGATGTGATACGTTCTAATATTACATTCAGATTTTTAAATTTTTAACTAGTGTTCATTAAGTACTTCATTTACTAATAATAAAAGTTTTGTTAATAGACACAGCAAACTATTTTTAAAATGCATATACCATTATAATAAAAACCCCTTTCAAAAAACATGAAGTACTTTTAAAATTAGAACCCCTGAGACAGAGGTGACATTAGCTCTGTAGTTACAGAAGGACAAAGGCATGACAGGCGAAACAACTTGTTCACTGCTAAGAGTAACTCAATACTAAATCTATCAGAACTTGAGGAGCCATGTGACCCAGCATCAGGGAAAACAGAGAACTTTAGTCATTTGGTTATTTTTTTTTTAATTTTATTTTATTATGTTATGTTAGTCACCATACATTACATCATTATGATTCACTGTTTGCGTATAACACTAGTGCTCCATTCAATACGTGCCCTCCTTAATACCCATCACCGGGCTAACCCATCCCCCCACTCCCCTCCCCTCTGAAACCCTCATTTTATTTCTCAGAGTCCATAGTCTCTCATGGTTCATCTCCCCCTCTGATTTCCACCCCCTTCATTTTTCCCTTCCTACTATCTTCTTCTTTTTTTTTTTTTTTTTAACATATAATGTATTATTTGTTTCAGGGGTACAGGTCTGTGATTCGTCAGTCTTACACAATATTTAACTATTTTTTAAATTAACATATAGTGTATTATTTGTTTCAGGGGTACAAGTCTGTGATTCATAAGTCTTATATAATACCCAGTGCTCATTACAACACATTCACTCCCCAATGTCCATCACGCAGTTACCCCATCCACCCCTCCAGCAACCCTCAATTTGTTTCCTAAGATTAACTATTTTTAAAGACATAATTAGTTCTATTAAAATAGTGGAGGAAGGATGGAAATAAGGGAACTAGTGCAAAGTAGGAGAGGATATAAAGGCAGTGGTAACTCAACTTGAAAATTTAAAAAAAAACCCAAAAACGAAATCTAGTTTTATAACAAGGAATCTTAATTCTTTTTTTTTTTTTTAAGATTTTATTTATTTGACAGAGAGAGACACAGCGAGAGCAGGAACACAAGCAGGGGGAGTGGGAGAGGGAGAAGCAGGCTCCCCGCTGAGCAGGGAGCCCGATGCAGGGCTCGATCCCAGGACCCTGGGATCATGACCTGAGCCGAAGGCAGACGCTTAACGACTGAGCCACCCAGGCGCCTAGGAATCTTAATTCTTAATCCAGGGCAGTCTCTGTCATTTTTGAAAAAAGATTAGCTGTTGCAAGCAAACCAGGACAATCTTGTCTTTGGGGCTTTTCATTTTTATATTGTACTTCAAAAACATAACATTATGTTACATATATATTATTAATTTTATTATTTTCTTCTGTTCTATCAGAGCTAATTTCTACTATGAACCTGTATTTGATTTATTAAAAAAATATTTTTAGTGGCATTTCTTACTTATCCAAGGCTATTAACATCCTTGCTGTAAGTGTAGCAAAATGAGTGCTGGATTCACTACAGACTCGCATAATATCTTGTAAGCAGTAAAAAATTGGGCATCCTGGAGTATACGTATATTTAGTATTATCTGAAAAAGAAAATGAATAATGCCATCATATAAAAGGTTTACAACTGCATGTTTTTCATTTAAAATTATATAGTATATTTTAAAAAGTAGTTAAATGTAACATGAATTCTTTTAGATTTGGATATAGAAAACCTTGATTAAATTGATGACCAGTTCTGTGACCTTATCCATTTGGAATTAGAAGACCTATATTCTTGAAGGATTGCAGAAATTGTTTCCTCTTTCTCTTCTTCAACAATATTGTAAAACTCTGATTAATAAGATTTCCAACACCATTTTAAAATATTGTACTTTTTAGCCTAAGTATGGCTGGGGAAAAAAATATATATCTGGAATGCTAGAGCTGGCTCATAAAATACATATAAGTACCGTGTGAGCAGCAAGATGATGGCATATCCACACTGGGTCATTAATTTATCTTCAGTCTTATTGCTGCCTTATAGGAGGCCAGTACTCTAAATTTAGTTTCCAAAGTGGTTTTCATATCTAATACCTCATTGAATTCTTCGAGCACAATGAACTTAGTAGAAGCAGATACCTATCTTACAAATAGAGCTGAGGCTTAAAGAGGTGATTTGTCCAAAGGCACAAAATTAGTAGGCTGAAAGGTCTGCACTGAAATTTAGTATTTTTCAATTATTCCAGGATGTCAAAGGCTCAAATTAAATTTTTACATTAGATCTAAATTCTTTATATATTACCAATGCTGTCAGGCAGAGTATTTTAGAACTATTATTAACACCTTCTTGTGCCAAATACCAGATAGGTCCTGATCATAGTCTGTTAATGTTCTAAAATACTGAAATATCTATTTCTAGTCATATCCTTTGAAAAATCCCTTATTATAACCTGAAAATTTTTAATTTCAATTATGGCTTCCCTCCTCACTTCTTTATTCTACTTTTAAAACCAGAAATAAGAACATTACTGTTTAGTCCAGAAGGCTGAATATTACTTTGAAATCAAAATACCTTTTTTTAAGTAATAAATTTCCTCATCTTAACTACTAACTGAAAAATAGGTATTTTAAAACAGTACTATAGTAGTAACTATGAATGTGAGTTACTAAATTCCTCAGTAGACTTTAACTTAGCATCAGAAGTACGTAAAGATTCATAAAACTTAGACTTTACCTTTGACAACTGATGGAACAATAAATAATGCTGCTTCTCTGCCCATCTTCTCCCCATCCAGAGGAAATTTCTTCATTAGTACCACTCGCTTTCCTAACCATTTAAAAAATCAGTAAAGATAAAAATAATGGGCTTTTAAATTTTATAAATTTCCTTGAGAATTAGAAAAAAAATTATTTTAATTCCAGTGCAGTTAAAATACAGTGTTGTATTAGTTTCAGGTGTACAATATAGCAATTAGACAATTCCATATATTACTCAGTGCTCAAGATAAGTATACTTTTTTTTGTGCTCACAAAATTTTTTATTTTATTTTATTTTTTTAAGATTTTTTATTTATTTATTTGACAGAGAGAGACACCGCAAGAGAGGGAACACAAGCAGGGGGAGAGAGAGAAGCAGGCTCTCCGCCGAGCAGGGAGCCCGATGCAGGGCTCAATCCCAGGACCCTGGGATCATGACCTGAGCCAAAGGCAGACGCTTAACAACTGAGCCACCCAGGCGCCCCTGTGCTCACAAAATTTTTTAAACTTCTGCATGTTATAAAAACATCAAATGAAAGAAGAATGTGTAATATTTAAAAATGCATCAAAATAACAGATCACCATCCTCACTAAAGAAAACACAATGATTAAGAAAAAAAATCACTAAATAGATAAAGAAATTCTGTAGAGGCAATTCACAAAAGTGGGCAATTCCAAATTTTAACAAACATTTTAGAAACACCATCCTCACTAGAAACCAAACAAAGGAAATTAATAAGTAATGATATAGAATGTCTTAACTTATAAAAGACGGCAATTTAAAATATAAGATAAGGTACCCTGGAAGAATGTTTGCTTTTTCAGATATTGCTGGTAGAAGTGCATATGGCTATCTAAACTTTTGGAAAGGAATATGTCAGTATGAATCAAATACTTTTAAGAAATACATAACAATAACGTAACCAATAATATTGTATAAATTTGAGTACATTTATGTTGAATGAGGTTTCAAAAACTATGAAGCCACATATATGTGAGTATATAAATGTAAAATCACATTAAATGAAAACAATATCTATTCCCATAATTGGCTAGCATAGTGTACCTGGCATGTAGAATTCAGGCAATAAATATTTGTTGGATGAGTGACATACAGACATATTTTAGCAATGCACAGGACCAAAAAAAAAAAAAAAAAGAGGCTAGAAGGAAAATATATGTTTATTAAATGCTAATTTTGCTTTTAAAAATCAATTTCATTTAAAATAAAAAGCATAAGGAAAAAAAAAAATCACCCATAATCTCACCATACTAAGATACTCTTAATCCCCTTCACCTATTTCACCCATCCTCCCACCCACCTCCTCTCTAGTAACCATTGGTTTGTTCTCTATAGTTAAGAATGTTTTTTGGTTTGTCCCCCCGCCTTTTTTGGGGGGGGGAACTAGAAAATGTTTTAAAAGGCAGCATTAAGAGGAGTTAAAATATAGCCAACTTTATTATATGCCCTAATAAAAACTGTTCATTCTGATAATAATGCAAATCATTCTGTAGACAATGAACCAGTAGATTTATGGTACTGGTCTTGACTCACTAGAAGAGAAGCTTGCTTGCTTGTTGCTTTTTTCTTTCTTTTTTTAAGATTTTATTTGAGCGAGAGAGTGAGAGTGCGCGTGCGCGAGCGCGAGCGCAAGATGGGTCAGGGCAGAGAAAGGAGGAGAAGCGGACTCCCGGCTGAGCAGGGACCCTGACTTAGGGCAGGATCCCACAATCCTGAGATCATGACCTAAGCCAAAATCAAGAATCGGAAGCTCAACTCACTGAGCCACCCCTTAAGTTGCAAAGTCTTAAAGTTTAGTAGCCCTTCATTTAACATTCAACCTCCACCCTCAATTTCAGTTTTTTTTTTTTTTTTAAGACTTTTATTCGAGAGAGCATGAGAGAGAGAGAGAGCGTGTGCGCCCGCGCGCACACACACAAGTAGGGGAGTGGGGCAGAGGGAGAATCCGGCTCCCCGCAGAGCAGGGAGCCTTACATGGGGCTTGATCCCAGGACCCTGAGATCATGACCTGAGCCAAAGGCAGATGCTTAACAGACTGAGTCACCCAGGTGCCCCTTCAATTTCAGTTTTTATTAAAATCTGATTGGGCTATGAACTACTGTTCTGAACTGTAACCTCCTTGGCCGCAAGGGGGATATAAATAAAAACCTACAAGTCATGCACTTTAAAACTTCTCATCTAGACACCTTTACCATTATTTTTGTCAACTCTTCCAATCTTCCCACTCCAAGATAGAGAACCTTGTTCCTGACCCAAGTAGGAATGTCTGGCTGGATGCCTTCTATGGACAAGTAGATAATATAAGAGTTCAAGCAGCTTCATTTATGCACAAAATAATGGAGTCAATATTTTTATTATGGCCATTATTATTATAGCCCCCAAACAATTATTTTACAAATTGGACATTTGTAGAAAATATAAGTGTTAGATACAGAATAACATCTCATTTCAGAGGCAATTTCTTTTGTCTAACCCAAGACATTGTCCCACTTAATCTTTCCTGCCTTGCTGCATCCCTAAACTCTGTTCTGATCCATTGCTTAACTGCCTACTTTGCAAATTATAGATGTAATGAAATTTTTTTGTGGGGGAAAAAAATAAAAGCACTGACTACAAGTTGGGAAATGAGGATTCTTGTCCTAACTCCTCCACTAATGGGAATACGATTTTAGCAGATAACAACTTATATGTGCATTTCCATTTACAGATGTGAAAATGACCGTATACCAACTCACAGGACCAATTTGAGAATTTCATTAATAAGTAAGTGTGGTGATGCTTTATAAACGATACACAGCACTACACAAAAAGGTAAGGCATAACCACTGCTATTATAAAGTCATTTGTGATTTTTATGTGATGCTTATATAAGGTATCCTATTACTCTATAAAAATATTTCATACATTACTCAATAAATAGGATAGTCAGGATCTGGTATGACTCATTAATATAACTAGTTAGTTTAACTTCTCCATTTTAATTTCTTTTATTAAAAGCTGCCAGAAAATCTTCTAAGAGTACTACCCCTTTCTCTGGGCCAGAGGACATCTTTGTTAACACTGACACCACTTTCATCCCCCTTCTGGGTGAATGGACCAAGTGATAGATTTTGGCTAATTCATAGCAAATTATGACTTGTCTGTCTTAGCTCAAATATATGATTTGGGTATATGTCTCAGGAATTTGATCTAAGGATATATCCTGGTAACTATAACAATTTAGCAACAGTAAAACAAGTCTAGATGAAAATTTATCAGAAGGCCAAGACTGAGGTAGAAAAGACTGACAAATTTGTGGCATCCAAAAAGAGCCTTTTACATGCCTGGATCACCCATAAGGAGAGTCCCCTTTTTAGCTAAGATCAATTTCTAGATCATTTTATTAAAAAGTCAATCTAATAATTAGGGAAAGGATATTCTCTTTGTGGGACTCAGAATGTGTATCAAGGATCTGTAAATTTATGCAGTAACTTATTATAATGTTGAGTTATAATGATTAGAGCCCCAACCATTCAGGCCCTATTGGGGAGGTTACCTATTGGAAAGGTAAAAAATGGTGAATGATAGCTCCAAAAATTATGAATCAGAGGCTTACAGTTCAGCTATCTCTATAGAACAAATACCCAAAATAATAACTTGAATCACAGGATTCAGCCCTATCTCTGCAACAAAAACAGACTCTTTACTGAAACAGATAAACTAGACAATCTCTAGAAAGATTAACAGAAAAAAAAAAACACTAAGCTTTAAAAAAACAAAAAGTAGGCATAGAGAGGTATGCTTTACCTCATTACAACTGTTTTCAACAGCTATTTGACTGAAATTAGCTTTAGCATCTTAATGATAATGTCTGAATAGTGGATATAGTTTATAATTTCTCTACCTTTTAACTGCTATCCACTTCTTATGAGGCTACAGCCTGAGAAAATTATCATTAATTTTTAAACAGTTTCCTAGGCTATATATTACCTAATATTTTAAATGGGGTCTGAACCTTTCAAGGTTAATACTTCAATAATTCAGTTTGGCTCTTTGAAAAGGGTCTTCTTCCTGTGACCAAACAGGAAGAAACCTCTGTTGCCTGGCAGCTTATAGGATTCTAATTCATGAATCAACTTTCACTTAGTTATGAAGCAAGGTTTTTAGTTTCCTCTGTCCTAAAGTAGAGAAATAAAAATAGTAGTTCAAAGATACTTAACTAGAGAACTATACTTCTAGCAAAAGTGATTTGTATTTTCTCTTTGTTTTCAAGCTACTCTTTGGTTTCCCATCTCTGCTGAACAAATCATTAACACTGCAACTTATTTAACTATTTTTCAACTTAAAAAAACATTACAGTCAAGTTATTTCTTTCTTCTTAAAAATTTTTATTTATTTGACAGAGAGAGACACAGCGAGAGAGGGAACACAAGCAGGGGGGAGTGGGAGAGGGAGAAGCAGGCTTCCCAGTGAGTGGGGAGCCCGATGCGGGGCTCGATCCCAGGACCCTGGGATCATGACCTGAGCAGAAGGCAGATGCTTAACGACTGAGCCACCTAGGCTCAGTCAAGTTATTTCTTGAAAGGCTTTGCTATACCTTAAAAGATGTTTTCTGAGTCTTTTTCAAGTTTTCTTTTAAAGATTTTATTTATTTATTTGAGAGTGAGAGAGAGTGCATGCCTGTGAAAGCAGGGTGTGGGGCAGTGAGGAGGGAGAGGCAAAGAATCTCAAGTAGACTCCTCACTAAGTGCGGAGCGGGAGGCAGCTGGATCTCAGAACCCTGAGATCATGACCTGAGCTGAAACCAAGAAGTGGACGCTTAACAGACTGAGCCATCCAGGCACCCGTCAAGTTTTTTTTATTTTACTTTTTTTATTTTTTTAAAGATTTTATTTATTTATCTGACAGAGAAAGACACAGCGAGAGAGGGAACACAAGCAGGGGGAGTGGGAGAGGGAGAAGCAGGCTTCTCGCCGAGCAGGGAGCCCGATGCGGGGCTCGATCCCAGGACCCTGGGATCAAGACCTGAGCCAAAGGCAGACGCTTAACGACTGAGCCACCCAGGCGCCCCTCATGTATGTTTTAAATGGAAAGGAACATAAAAAGTAATTGATCCCCTCCCTTTAAAAAAAAAAAAAAGAAGATTTTATTCTTAAGTAATCTTTACACCCAACATGGGACTTGAACTCACGACTCCAAGATTAAAAGTCTCACAGTAATGACTCTGAGCCAGCCAGGCAAACCAAAAGAAACTGATCTTAATACATTTTTAAAAGTATCTTTCTCTACAAGTATTTAAAGCAAACTGTATTTAAAAAAAAAAACAAGAAAAAAGTTTCCTACCTCTAATACCCTGGTTTGCAGGAGAAATTGGTTTGGTGGTTTCTACTACATAATCCAATATGCCTTGTGTTATTTCACTGTTGCCTTGAAGTTTAGTTTCCAACAAAACTTTCTTTCTCTTTTTTTTCTGTCCTTCAATGGGAACTTCATGCAACAAAATCTTAGATGAGAGAAGTTTAAAGAGAGAAAGTTTAAAATAAAGTTTACTTGCCCTAGAATATAATAAGTCAGCAGTCTTTCTTAACCCCAGCTTCATATTAGAATATCCTGGGAAGCTTTTAAAACAATAGCAATGTCTAGCTTCATCTTAGACCTATTAAATCAGAATGTCTGGGGAGGGGGGCCCTGGTACTGGAAGTTTTAAAGTTCCCCAGATGATTCAACAGTGCAGCCAGGATTGAGAACTAGTAAACCAGAGCACTGCTGAAGCAGCAGCCTCCTGAGAGCCTCTGCAATATCCTTTAATAGGTTTCAGATAACTAACCTTAAAAAAGCAATTTGAGCAAAGTGCTAGAGAAATTAGTTGGAGTTAGGTTAGAGTAGAAGTATTCTATGATGCTTGGAATCTGTTGCATAAAAAAGATAATTGTGTTTTAGGGTTTTTCGGGGGTTTTTTGGCTTCAATCACATCTACTAATATATTTAATACAATTCAGGACTACAGAGAAGTAACTTAATTGCCTAAAACTTTAATTAAAGGTAGAAAGATATTTTAAAATGAACTGTTAAAAAGAGTTCTTTAGGGAAATAACCAAGAACAATATTTACATTGAATTTGGAATGAGCTGACTTTTGCAATTTTTTTTAATTTTTGAGAGCCATTTCATAAATTGTACTAAAAACTAAATCTATATAAGGAAAACTCAAATGACTACCTTTTAATATCTAATAATTTATACCTATCAATCAATAGAAAAATGGTCAAAAAGCATGCAGCAGACAAAAAGACAGTGTTGGGCAGAGATCTAGGAGCATCAATTCTACCTTTTCAAGATCTAGGTTGTCAAGAAGAATTTAGAGGATATGGTAAGACTTTATGTAAATGAAAATGACATTCAATGGTAGCAAATAAAATGTTAGTAAATTGTTCTCACTTCATATGACTTAGCTCTGTATTCCCGAGAATTGAGACTGGCAGTATTCTTTGGACGAATAACAGCAACATACGCATCTTCTATGTTTTCTGGATTTCCCATTGTTTTACAAAACAAACACAGAAATCCCTTGAAATATTAAAAGACATATAATCAGCATAATCACTTTGAAAAACAATTTTAAAAATAACATGTTTATTTTTCAATCTTGGAATATACATACTACCTAAAAGACAAGCTAGTGATGACTGTATCTTAATCCTGAACATTCAAACCCTTAGCTTATAATTTTAAGATTTCCTCTTGGTCCTTTTTTCTTTTTCTGTGAAAGGTAAAAAAATTTTAATGGAGATGCATACTTTTGTATGTCTAAACCGCATAAGAATCTGCCTTTTGGACCTAAAAAAAAAAAAAAAAAGTGATATGATTATAAAATGTCTTCTAAATACTAAGCAAATAATGACCTGAAAGAGTGATTTGGAATATTACACACTTATTTTCCATAAATGACACAAGTAAATGTCATATTGTTAATAGTTTGGAAGCTGGAAATAGGCAGCTGCCATTGACATTCTTTCCAAAATCTTTTGAAAGAACTTTGATATTTGACATGTGGATAAGCTAAAGTATACCTTATGATTTTCCTTGGAGATGCCTACCATAGAGTCAAAAACATGTGGTCAGTGGATAAAATCTTTCTGATGTTGACTTACGAATATTTTCCACTTCCATTACCAGTTCCCTAGGTAACTCCCAACATTTTCTTCCAAATATATATTTTACACACACACACACACACACACACACACTTTTCCCCCAGACTAATTTTAAGAATCCATTGAGGAATTTCCAACAAGCATCTGTATTTCAAGCACTACCTTCCTTGTTTAAAAAAAAGACCTTGTATTGTGAATACACCGTATAACATATGTAGCACGATTACACAAACTTTTTTTTTCTATTAAGCACCTAAAAGAGAAATCAAGTAATCCTTAGTCTTCTAAACACAATTTAAAGCAATCAATTCCTGTGAGGGTCAACTTACAATAAAAAAAAAAAAATCTGGGACAATGCTTTATTAATACTCATTTCTCTGGAATATTTAGTACTGCACAGTACACTCAACTTTTAAAAGATAAACAAATATGATTAATAGAAAAAGGCATAACCATGAGGGTTATAGTATTTTGTTTTTATACAATGTAAACATATCCCTGAAAGATTCTAAAAATTGATTTTCAAGAAATATTCATACTTGAATATTTGAAATATACATATACCCTGTGACATGAAAGAAGAAAACAAAGGCTTAAGTTAGGAAAAGAATGAAAGCTACTAACATATCAAGGCAAAACTGCTAAGGCAGAAACACATGCAGGGGGACTGGAAAAGACAAACTTCAGCTAAAAATAATAGAGAAAGGCAGAACTAAAGTCAGCAATATGTTTAGACTGAGTTTTAGATAAAGGTTCAAGTGACTAAGTATAGGAAATAGGTAGCATTTTGTTATGGCTCATTCTATTCTGAAAAATGCTTAGGCATAAATGATAATGTTCCAAGCAATGAGGCCTTACAAATATGCAGATGTGGTTCTCAACTGGGGGTGGTACCCTACATGGGATCATTTGAAAATATGTAGGGACATTTCTGGTTATCACTATGACTGGGAAAGGGGAGGTGTGCAAATGGCATTTAGTCCCCATGGGGCAGGCTTGTTAACATTTCTTTGCTATACCAGACAGTCCTGTTTAACAAAATGTAAATAATATCTTCAATAAAACCATTTGCTATATTGAGTACTGATTAACAAACTAAAGCCTTTTTACACCAGAGAAAAAGAGAAGATTCAGTATGTGAATATGGGTATTGTAAATTTAATAAGCAGAAGTCAAAGTGGACAAGAGGATTTACCAGTCTGCAACGTGCATGCTAATAGAAATTACCAGCAATGATCGGAAAGTGTATCTTGATAAATAAAAACTAAAAAATGGGACATTATCTTAGGTCTCTGTAAAATGTTCCTGAGACAGAAAATGATCCACCTTCTTCCATCCTTAAGCAATGTTTCTCAATCTTTTAAACCCATGTCAACTTTAAATAACCAAACCAAGCCAAACCCACAAAACCTTTCTGTCCACATAGTTGAAAATCATTAATAAAGCATATTTTTATTCCCTTGATTTTATCAAGCTGTCCTTAAGTTTTTATTGCTTTTGTTTTCTGAATACAACATTGAATGTTTGTAAAATAATGTGAACAGCTAACACCGACAGTGCTTATTATGTGCTAGACACTATGCTAAGTGCTTTACATATATTAATTCATTTTATTCCCCCTAAACTTGATGAAGGTAGATATCATTATCATCCCTGTTTTACAGGAAAAAAAAAAAAAAGTTGAGGTGGAGTAGCTAAGTTACTTGATCTTTCCACATTCTCCTAGAACAATGCACTATTTTAAAGCATTATAACATTAAAAGAGATGGAGACTAAATGTCAGTAAGAATTCCTCTACAGGGATTTGCTGACCATAAAAATCTTTTATTTTTTGCTACAAAGAGAGGAAGTATTAATAAGGTAGAATAGGAAAGAACCATCGGTGCTACTTCTAAGTTAGCTTGCTTTCTCCTTGTCCCTTCAACCAATTCTACTAATCATCACTTATCAGGGTCAACAAGTGTCACTGATAATTTTCAAAGATTTTCTGTTAAGTGACATTCTGTTCTGTAATTTAAGATATTTAATAATCTTCAAATTGCTTTTGAAGGCAATTACAATGAATTTGGCTAATACAGAAGGAACTATAAGTAATACTGGCATTGGGAACCAAATGAAATCCTATGGTGAATACCAAGGTTATTTAAGGTTATTTGGAGGAGCATGATTTCATCCTTAGCATATCTAAATATGCTATATATCCAGCTGCTGCTGTAGTTCTGCAACCCAATTTTAAGGGAACCAACTAATACAGTAGCATGGGGTTAAGGGGCAAAGATCATGGAGTGAATTGTTTTTATATTCTTGTATGAAAACATATCTGTATTTTTGGCATTTCCCCCAAATAAGATGACGCCATCAAAGCAGTTAAGAGACTGTAGATGCAGAGAGAAAGACGCATTTGCAAACAAACTGAAGGCACAGAAGCTCTCCAAGAGAGTGCAAAGGGAATGGGAGGGAGATCCTGAGTCAGGCCAGCTACATCAAAGATTTCTTTTGAAGATAAAAAACACCATGAATAAAAAGCAAAGAAAGCCAAAAGCCTCAAAAGATGGAAAGAAGTGTAGAGGCGAGTTGAACTGGAATGACAAGTTGTGAATCGCTTTCCCTGAAATGACAAAAATAAACAATCTGCCTAGGTTTTTCCTCTGCCACCACCCATCAACGTCCACTACCAGGAAAGGACGTGCACGCCTCTTTGCTCAAAGAGCTGCCACCCCAAGAGTGGCTCTGGCTTCTTCGTTACTAGTAAGAAATAAATTCCTTGCCTGGAGAAACTAGATGTGGAGATAGTTCAGCCTCCCACCTCTGTTTTCTCTCGCTGTAGTCTGGTTCTCGCTCCTCCTCGTCTCACCCGTGAGGGCGGCCGAGCACCTCCCGGGCCGCTACATTCAACTCACTGGGTGGGACAGTCACCTGCGGGGCGGGGTGCCGTCACCGCTTTCTCATTCCTCCTTCCCTTCTGTTTCCCAGCAGCCGGGCCTAACTTCCTGTGACAGGAAAACCCTTGGTGGCCACCAGAAGCCGCCTGGCGTGTTCGGCCGCGCTTTCCAAAACGCGCCTCAAGAGCCCGGGTCTCTGGACTCGGAGAAACTCTTGCCGACTAGTTCTTTATTGTCCTTCCCTCTCCTCGCACCTCAGCACGATATTACCCTCTCCCGAAATTAGGGGTTTCCAGGTCTTCAAAGTCCTTTGCTTTCCATCCCGCCGCTACCGGGGCGAGAAAATCACTTCCGGGTTTACACCCCTTGCAGCGTCGCGGTTGGCGGCGGAAGAGCTTCCGGGTCGACGGACGAGCTGCTGCCGTTCCTGCTGCTTCCCGCTGGGGCTGCGGGCTGTCTGGGGTTGGTGGCGGTGCCTCGAGGACAGGGGTGGCAGCGGCCGGCACGCCAGCGGCTGAGCCGGCAGCGGGGGAGGGGAGGAGGGCGGCCCGGGCTGCGTGCGCGCGCGCAGGGCTTGAGCATGAGCCGGACTTGACCGCGAGGCGGAGGCAAAAGCCACCGCCCCCTCTTCCCCTCCCTTGAGTGAGGCGGCGCGGCGGCCAGAGAGGGATGGGGGGCGCCCGCCTAATCTGAGCCTCGTCGCGGGCGCCTCCGTCTCACGCAGCGTTCCTCGCGGGCCTCTAGTGCGCACCCTCAGCCCCAGCAGCCTCTGCCCGGCGGGCGCACCCGGGCGGGCGAGGAGGGGGCGCCCGCCTGGGTGGGTGGGGTGGGGAGGGTACCTGAGGTCACCTGCTCCGCGCGAGAGGCAGAGGCGGCCACGACGGTGGCAGAACTGCAGAGCTGCGGGGTCCACCCGACCCTTACCCTCAGCCCGGGAAGTAACCGTAAGTCTCAGCTTCACCATACGAGTGTGTATGAGGCTATCTCAACCCTTTTTGGCTCCGAGTTCAGCGCTGCCTAGTTCACGCCCTCACGGGTCTTCCACTAATGTGTCTCCTTCCTCTTGTGGAGGATTGTACCCCTCTCTGTCCCCATCCCTGAACAGGCAACATCCTCTGTCGGTCCCGTGGGGCTTTTCTCCCAGCGAATTTGCAAATCTCAGTGGCGCGTCCCATCCTCCCCAGCCAGATGCATCTCCTTGTCCCTCTGTCCTCAAAGATCTGTGTCCTCCCTCCCTCTCTTTCTCTCTGTATCCCAGACCTCGGAGCCTCCCCCGCCCATCTTTTGAGACGTGGAAAGCCACGGGTTCGGCGGATCTGGTGGGCTAGAAGGTCTTGAGCGGATGGATGAAAGTGCTCTGCATCGTTGTGATGGGTGGGGATAGGTGCAGATAGCTCTGATGGACCTTTATTTTTGCAGCGTCTGCCACCAAAACAAAAGAATGGGTCGCTCCCTGGACCTTCATTCCTCTCCCTTCTTAACTGTGTATAAGCTCTTTTCTGTACATTGCTGTTAGAGTCGCAGGAAATTGGGACTAGAGCTGTAATTAAGCATCTCCTGAGGAGGTTTTAAGAATCTCACAAGCTCTATTCACACGGAATTGACATATTAAACAATCTTGTATTGGAATGAAGACCCATTCCAGAATAGCTTTGCTAGTAGATCTAAGAAATGAATGTAAAAAACAAAGGGCTAATATTTCCAATATGTTTTTATGTCTTTAAATAATTTTTGGTTTTTTGGATTTACATTTAGTTCTTAATTTACGAAGTGTGTGTGTGATGTGGAAAATTTTGTATTGGAAAGTTTTGTTAGTGGTTAAAAAACACTAACCTGATTTTTAAAGATCATCTCAGATTGTATTTGGTAAGATATTATTTTAAGTCGTTCATTTCAGAGAGACTTTTTTACTGATTTAGATCAGCCACCTACAGATGTTACACGCTTGTGCCTATGACCTTACTGCTTCTTAGTTTGAAAAAGGAATTAACTGTGGATATCTTCAATTGTATTTCCAGATTAAAGCCTAGGCATTTTTTCTTTTTGAATTTAGTTTGCTTTTTAAACTGCCACTGCAGAACTTTCCAGAAATTAGATTAAAAAATAACTGTAATGCTGTCAGTGACTGAACAATAGCTCGTAACACGACTTCATGCTGATGACACTTTCCAGGACACTATAGGAAGCAAATAAGTTTTTTTCTAAGATTTTATTTATTTATTTATTTGACAGAGAGAGACACAGCGAGAGAGGGAACACAAGCAGAGGGGGTGTGGGAGAGGGAGAAGCAGGTTTCCTGCAGAGCAGGGAACCCGACGCAGGGCTCGATCCCAGGACCCAGGGATCATGACCTGAGCCGAAGGCAGACGCTTAATGACTGAACCACCCAGGCGCCCGGAAGTAAATAATAATTTAAGAATAATTTTACTCTGCATATTGCAGTTCTTTGTTACTATTCTGTAAACTGTTCTGTAATGTACCTGGTAGCCTTGGTTTATTTTTTTTCTGAAAACGTAGTCATTGTGTTAAGAAACGTAGATATGTTTAATGATGATTTTTGTCGTTGTTTTCAAAACTTTCTTTTAGCACTTGATTTGGAACTATTACTTGATTTGTAACTTCATATTGTTCACAGATTTTAGTTTAAAGTAGGCTCAGGAGATGTAGCCCCAGCTGTCTATCTGGAAGTATACTTTACTGGCTTGTTTCAGAAGCCAAGCTCTGTAAAGAGTTGAGTGTATTATTAAAGGTATGGTTTTGCTTTTCAGAAAATTGATGAGTTTCCAAATGTGAGGTAATTGGCCATAACTTGGAAGAGTCTTTTCTTCCCTCTTCTTCTTTTTTAAAAAGTCTATTGATCCCTGTTATCTTTGGAAGTAGTGGGGAAGATAGCACTGTATTTTCATAATACACTTTTTCCTTTGCCAACTGCACTGGGAATTTTGAGTTTTCAATCTGAAAATGTTCCCAAACCAGGCAGATTATGCCATAAGGGTGAGTTCCAACAGGTGGCTGCTGAAACAAAAGTTTTTTTGGTTACTCTTTTGTACTCCTATAGCACTGCCCACTTTTGAGAGAGCTGATTTTCTTTCTTTCCTCTTCCTTTTCTGGAGTGTGCAGTTGAACTTGTGAAAGTGAAATCTGTGTATTTACAATGTACTTGTAAGTAAAAGTTCAAGCTAATTTGCATATATAAATAGATGGAAGAACTTGAATTAAGCTCATCTGAGTCTCCTTGAGTGGAAGTTAGAAAGATTCCTCAGTGTTTTGGGTACATTTTTCCTGTTTGAGGATGAACACAACATTTATTTAGATGAAATTTCACAATACTTTTCTGTAATATTAGACTTATATGTGACACATTTGCCAAAACAGATTTGAAAGTGGCTCAGTCATTATTTAAAAGAGTCTGAGGGGAGTTTCTGTGCATGGTTTTAAAAATGCTTATGTATTTTATTTCCTTTCTCAAAGTGACTTGCTTAGGGAATAATAATTTTTGGACTCTAAGTTTATTTTTCAGACAATCTCAGACTACCGTTTTTTTTCTTTTGAGTTAACTTACTTTCATACTCAGTTCATTTCAGTAAATCTTTATTGAATGCCTACTGTGTGTGCCAGGCAGTATGTTAGATTCTGGGACTGCAAGTATAAATAAATTACAATAGCTTTCCTCATTGAATTTGCCAGTCTAGATATTTGACTGTGATTATATCCATCTGCCTTTACAGACATCTCTAATAGGTTTTGAAGTCACTTTACTGTATTTGGGGGTTGTTTCGTATCCTTTCTATAAGAATAAATACATTAAATGCCATTTATGAGTGCTTAACTTGTACTAGCCACCATGCTAAATGCTTTATATACATAATTTCATTCAATTCTTACAACAGTCTTAAAGAGTTTTTTATCTCCCATTTAAAAACCACACAGATTCTGATTTATAGTAATGCTGAATGTTGTTTTTACTCGTAATATGCTAGAGAAGATTCAACCTTAAGATTCCTCTGTAAGAAAAAAGTTGTAATATAGTTATAGCAATTTTTAATTCTCTAATAATGCTTTGCATAGATTCTCATTTCATAAGGTATTAATGTTGTTTATTTTCTAAAGCACATGAATTATATTCTATCAATGTAATATTCAGTAGTTGTTGAAACCTTAGAAAAGACAGTTCTGAAGTTCGTTATGGTTAACTGTAATACAGATCTTCAGGCATATAGAACTTTTTTTTTCTAGTTCAGCAATGGGACCAACAGCTTTACTGCATTTCTTCTGTTGCCTGCTTTCTCTCTGTTTCCATACATACATTACATATATGTGTGCATATGTGTGTAAAAACACATGCATACATACCCATGATTATAGTCTTTTTCTGAACCTTTTGGGGCAAGGAGCAGACATGGTGTATTGTCACCTGTAAACATTAGTGTCTATTTTTTCCAAAAGCAAGGCACTCTCTTATATAACCAATGTATAACCCTCTAAATAAAAAAAATAAGCATTGGTACAACACTATTGCCTAGTCCAAAGAACCTATTCATATTTCATCGACAGTTGGAACAATATCTCTTTCTTTTCTGGTCCAGGATTCTATCCAGGAATACATGTTGTGTTTAGTCGTCATGCTTCTTCAGACTTCTTCAACCTCAATTTTCCCTCTTTCACGTCCATGACAGTTTTAGAAAGTACAAAGCCTTACATTCTGTAGGATGACTCTCAACCTAGGTTCATGTAATATTTCCTCATGACTCCAGTCAGTTCATGCATTCCTGGCAGGAGTACCACAGAAATGAGTCTGTGTTCTCTTAGCACTTTGCTTCCAAAGGCATATGATGTCAGCCTTGCCACTGCTGGTGATTAAAACGTCGATCAGGGGTGCCTCGGTGGCTCAGTGGGTTAAGCGTCTGCCTTCAGCTCAGATCATGATCTCAGGGTCCTGGGATCGAGCCCCGAGTCAGGCTCCCTGCTCAGCGGAGAGCCTGCTTCTTCCTCTCCCTCTGCTGCTCCCCCTGCTTGGGCACTCTCACTCGCTCACCCTCTGTCAAATAAATAAATAAAATCTTTAAAAAATAATAATAAATTGGGGCGCCTGGGTGGCTCAGACATTAAGTGGCTGCCTTCGGCTCAGGTCATGATCCCAGGGTCCTGGGATTGAGCCACGCGTCGGGCTCCCTGCTCAGCGGGAGGCCTGCTTCTCCCTCTCCAACTCCCCCTGCTTGTGCCTCTCTCACTGTGTCTCTCTCTGTCAAATAAATAAAATCTAAAAAAATAATAATAATATAAAAAATAATAATAAATAAAACATCGATCATTTTGGTATCCTTTTGTATTTGATCAGTATTTGTGGAGAGGTATTTCAAAATTACGCCAGCATCTTGTTTCTCATCAAATGTCTCTAGTCACTAGCCTTAATGTAAGTATCAGTGAAGACTCTCACCTTAATTAACCACTTCTATGATGATTGCCAAATGATATTACCCTCTTATTTCTTCTACTTGTATTAGTTGGGATTTTATTGTAAAGTGGAACTTTCCTTTCTCCCCCATTTAATTGTTTATTTATTAAATCAGTAAGGACTTGTGGATTTCTATCTTATTTAATTTGTTGTGATTTGTTACTATTATTACTTATTTTGCTGTTTAAATTGTTCCTGATTTAGCCTGCGGGAGCCCCTTCAAGCTGGCTCCTATGCCTATTTATCATGCTCCCATCTCATTCATTGTGCATTTCTGGCAGAACATGCTGTTCCTTGTTCATTCTGTACTTTGCCTGGTCTAGCCCTGGAATCAGCCATTTCTCCAAGGAATCCTGTTTGGTCTTTGTTATTGTTGTTTGTTTTTGTAAAAAATGGTGTTTAAAAACAAAGATTTAGGGGCTTAGTGTGCTCATTGCTACTGGGGTGTCATTACTTACAGGAACTAGGAAATGTATGACTCTGAGTATGGTTTGTATACTCAGACATATGTAACAGACACATATATATTACCTATAATTATTTCCGTACCTGGGTGTATATATTAATTAAACCATAAGTTTGTCCCTATACTTTCAATTCCAGTCTAATACTCCAGGGTTCTTTCTAGCCTTCTTCCTTTCCACATTTATAAATGCCTTCTCTGGCAGTAGGAAACTTGGCTGCACATTAGCCTCAGTGTAATTATCATTTGCCCAGTTGTTTGACTTTCTTCCTCAGTGTGCTACCATTCTCCCTGCCATGGAGACCGTCTTCTACCACCCTGCGTCACTGACTGCTGGGCCTGCTGGCCTGTGCCTTTTTGTGGATCTACAACTCCTGACTAGACCTACAACTCTGCAGCTGCCCATCTCTACACAACACCCATTTATCCTCGCCTCCGGCTAGTTGGCTCACAACTCTGCTGGCCTTCCTAACATGCCCTCAGTGCCCTTTATCCTCAGCCAGCATGCAGACTACTTTGCATGGCCCAGTATTTCATTAGTTTAATTTTTAAGTGTATTTCCAGGGTTTATAAACATACATATATGTGATGAAATGTATACATAATTTTCCCACATAAAAATGATAACATACTATATTAAATGTTCCACACTTTATTTTTTAATGACAATATAGTGTTCCATTGTGTGCATGCGTGTGTGTGTGTGTGTACATCCAGACACACACACACACACCCCTACCTACCTGTGGTGAATGATTAACAACCATAAATTCCTTTCATCCTGGTCCATTCTCCTTTGCAGTGTGGCTTTGCTGCTTCTCTCTAGGGGCATAATCTATTTCTCCATCTCTTGAGTCTTGGTTGACCCTGTGATTTGCTTTGACCAATGAATATGGTAGAAGTGATGTGTGAGATCTGGAGGTTAGTCCTTAAGAGATCTTCAAGGGACGATTTCCGGCAACTGCCATGTAAGGAAGCTGGTCTAGCCTATAGGAGGATGAGAGGTCTCTTGGAAGTGAATCAAGACTCCACAGTGGACAGCATCTACCAACAGACATGAAAGTGGACTCTTGGATCTGCTAGCCCAGCTGACTCTTTAGCTGAATGTACCACAGAGGAACCAGAGGTGAAACCAGCAAAAAAAAAAAAAAAACAAAAACCCTGCCCAGCAGCCTCCCTAATTGTGAGAAATAACATAATTGTTTTGAGGCATTAAGTTTGGGATGTAGCAATAGATATCTGAAACCATATGTGTTCATTTTGAACATCTAGGTTGTCTCTAGTCTATTATGAACAATATTGCAATGAGTATCTTGTACACAGTACATGCTATTTTAATTTTAAGTAATGCCAGATTATTTTTCAGAAATGTTGATATAATTCTTATTGCCATAATTAATGTCCAAGAGTATTTCCCCCACAAACTATCGCTGGTTTTTGTTTTTGTTTTTGTTTTTGCAATAAAATGAGTAAAAAGTTTCTTTTGGTGCTTAATTCTGCATTTCATTAACTTGAAATGCAGAGCATCTTTTGTGAAGTGAAGCTGAGCATCTTTTGATATATTAGTTGGTCCTTTTGATTTTTCAATTCTATGAATTGCTCATTCATACCTTTACTCATTTTTTCCTATTGGATTTTTCCCTTATCAATTTTTTGGTTCTCTTTGATATGTTATCAATGTAATCCTTTAGCTTTCTTTGCCAATATGTTTTGTCAGTCTGTCTTTTTTTTGGTCTTAGTTTATGGCATCATTTGCCATACATTTGGGTGGGGGGTATTTCATATAATCATTTGTGTCTGTCTTTTTCTCTGTGGATTCTGCTTGTTCCTGTCTTGAGAATATCTCTCTCCTATATTAGGTAATATAAACTTTTTTCCTAAATTTTCTTCTAACTTTGTATTGTCTTAGGAATCATGTTCAGTTGCTCTAGAAATCCAAAAAAGAGTGATATAAACAAATTAGGGGTATCATTTTCCTTAAATAATGAGAAATTAGTGATAGGCCATCCAGAGCTGTTATGGTGCTTCCACAATGCTGTCAGGAATTCAGGCTCATTTGTCTTTCTTTCAGTCACCTTTTGGTCCCAGGTGGCATTCCAGGCTGAGAAATAACTTCCTTCTGTTTTTTCTTTCATCATTCATTGCTCTGCTTGTTTTAACTGAGGATCAAATCCAGTTTGGTGACTGTAACTTCTGGGGGATGAGGCCAAGACAAAGCAGGTCCCCCAAAATAGCAAGTTCTTTTGAAATATTTTCTCTGTTCTTTGAAAATAATAATACTGATTTTGCTTTCTGTTTCATAATAAACGTATGTGCAGAATAAGGCCCCAGAATCTTTCTCTTTAACCCATTAGGCAACTATGGGCATTTTTTCAAAGTTATTTATAGGCATACAGGGAAATAAACATTATATTCTCAAATTGGAAACTAATGATTTTTTTTTTTTTAAAGATTTTATTTATTTGACAGAGAGAGACACAGCAAGAGAGGGAACACAAGCAGAGGGAGGGGAGAGGGAGAAGCAGGCTTCCCGCTGAGCAGAGAGCCTGATGCGGGGCTCCATCCCAGGACCCTGGGATCATGACCTGAGCCGAAGGCAGCCGCTTAACGACTGAGCCACCCAGGTGCCCTGGAAACTAATGATTTTAAGAACATAGGACTTTATCCTTATGTTCAATAAATAATATTAAATAAAGGCGTTTTATGTACCAGTAACTATGGTAAACAGTGGATATAAAACTCAGTATGATGTGACTCTTGTTATCAGAAAGTTTACCAGATAATTGGAGAAGCAGATTAAATATTTCATTATAATATTAGGTGGTAAATTGACTGTTATCAACTTAGGGAGGCAGGACATCTAACTGTGTTAGTTGAGGGTTGAGGAGCTATGATCAGGGAACTTGATGGAGAAAATGGCTTTTAAGTTGAGACTTGAATGACTTGTAGGAGTTAGCCTATTAAGGAGGAGCTTGTTAGGGGTATGGGAAGAACTTCCAGGAGCTTTAGTAATTCAGACGTGGGTCTGAGTTGTAAGAGATAGGCTGGGATAAGATAAATTCTGGTTTGGGCAGGGACTTTTCCTTAATTCCAGGGGCTGGAAGCCTTGGGAAGGTTTTAAAATGGAACTGGGCAAGATCAGATTTGTCTTTTGATAAAGGTAAGCTAGTTGTAGTTGGTGGGAGGTGCTTTGGGTATGGGATCTGGAAGCAAGGGCACCTACTAGGTAGGAAGTTTATGTGATACATTAACATCTGTTCCATATTAGGAGCGACTGACTGGCTCAATGGGCAGAGTATGTGACTCTTGATCTTGAGGTCGTGAGTGGTTTTTTTTGTTTTTTGTTTTTTTTAAGATTTTATTTATTTATTTGACAGAGAGAGAGAGTAGAGACAGCGAGAGAGGGAACACAAGCAGGGGGAGTGGGAGAGGGAGAAGCAGGCTTCCCGTGGAGCAGAGAGCCCAATGCGGGGCTCGATCCCAGGACCTTGGGACGATGACCTGAGCCGAGGGCAGAAGCTTAACGACTGAGCCACCCAGGCGCCCCAAGGTCGTGAGTTTTGATTCCCATGTTGGGCATAGAACTTACTTTAAAACAAATAATAAAATCTATTCCATATTAGTTAAATAAATATTTATTGAACACCTATGTGAATATGATGTGGGTAATACAGAATTATATAAAACATAGTTCCTTTTCTCAAGGAGTTTATATTTTAAGATAACTAAAAATAAATATATCAACAATATGAGGCAGTATACTAATATTATGGTTTCTATCCTATAAAATGAGGGCAAGTAAGGACTAGAATTAAAACTCGAACCCAGTTTCATGGCTCCAAAGCTCATATTCTTTCCATGTGGAAGGCTGTGCTACCTTCCACAGCACTTATTTCCCCTTAGCTTATTTGATTATCAGTATGTTGCTTGTAAGTTACCTCAGAACCCTTGTGAACTAAGATTAGAGGACAATTAAAATGGTTTTCAGCTTGGAACACAAAATATCAAAGGAGCTACACTCTGGCTTTCTCCAGGCAGTCTCCGTGGTGAATGGAGTATAACCAGGAAGATAGAAATGTTGGTTAGAAAAATTGCCACATTATCTGAACAAAACAGTTGTTATAAACAGTCTTGAGATTTGTTTCTGGGAAATTTAGTATTGAACTGATAGGACAGTGGAGGACAAGACTCTGGCATGGCATGACATAAGAATACAGTATATAATACATATAATGTACAAAATGTGTGTTAATCAATTTTTTATGTTATCAGTAAGGCTTCCACTCAACAGTAGGCTGTTAGCAGTTATGTTTTGGGGGAGTCAAAAGATATATGTAGATTTTTTACCGTGTAGGCTCCAGCACCCCAACCCCCATGTTGTTTAAGAGTCAACTGTAATCTTCTGAGGGTTTTTCTTGCTCTGAAATGTGACTTGACATGACATCTACAAAATTACTTGAAAAGTTAGCATATGATATTCTGATTGAAAAAAAATTATCTTTTCTATAGAATAGGGAGGACAAGAAAGGAAAGATAGAGGTTGCATTGAGAACTTGGTATCATAGAATGAAGAAAAACATTCTCCAGAAACTCGGAGGGAGGTGTTACTTCTGATTTTTTTAACTATTTACAACTTAGAACGTGGGTTAAATGCCAGATACATAAGGCAGTCAAAAGTGCAAAATAATAAGGTTGTTATACTCAAGGATTATAGTTTAGTAGCCTTTTCAACTGATGCTCCTTGAGAAAATTGAACCTTAATGTTCTGAGCTAGAGGTTCTCAAAGTTGAGCATGTATCATAATCACTGGGAGGGCTTGTTAATACACAGATTGCTGGCCCCACCCCCAGAGTTTCTGATTCAGTAAGTTTGGGGTGGAACCTGAGAGTTTTCATTTCTAATACTTTCCCAAGTGCTGCTGATGTTGCTGGCATCTATTGTGTGAAATTAATTTATTTCTCCCTTAGGCTTCTAAAATAGTACTAGTTGTATAGAAGCACTTGGAGAATTTTAAAAATTGTTCTTCAAATCATTTTTCTGTGTCCAGAGTTCTTTAGATGAGGAACTCTGATGGGGGGAGATAAAATGAAAGAAACTATAATTCCAAACCTTATCTTAGAAGGTAAAAACACAGTTGCGTGGACACAGGAGGATTAATAGGTGCAGATTAGATTAAAGTTGGAAAAAATAGGGTTCAGGTCCATTTAGTTAGGAACTTCTCTTATCCACCTGCTATCTAGAATATGACTTAAAAGAGAACTCTCTTCATTTGGAATTTTGTACCCTTAAACCTAGGCAGCATCAACTACATGTCAAGGACCAGTTTTCAGTAGAGTATGTACCATGATGTCAGTATGCTGATGTATAACCTAAAAGTCATATAGCCTAGGGGCACCTGGGTGGCTCTGTCAGAATTCAGCTCAGGTGTCCTGGGATCCAGCTCCACATCAGGCTTCCGGTTCAGTGGGGAGTCTGCCTTTCTCTCCCCCTCTGCCCCTTCATCTGCTCATGCGCACATTCGCACTCTCTCAAATAAATAAATAAAATCTTAAAAAATAAAAATAAAACTCATATAGACTAAAAGTCTCCATGATTCCTTTCACCACCTTCCTTTTTCATACCCTTTACTCCTTGATGTCATTTATGTATACTTCTTTCTCCCTAATTGGGTTTCTGGCTTCTATGTTTTTGTATCCTTTTTAACATGTATATACTAAATAATTTATCAGTCAGTAGTCTCCATTAGATTGGCTGAAGAAAATTTTCAACATTTTAAAATCGGGAAAATACTGTAGAAAACGTCATTGGCTTTATATCTTAATATTAAATTGCTTACCCAAAAAGCATACAATCTATACATTGTTAACTTCCAAACTGTATCTCCAGCCCAGACCTTTCTCCCCAGCTTCACACTTGTATAGCCTACCTGACATCTTGTTGGCCTCTCAAATGTAACAGGTTCAATTTTAAGCGGATCCCCCACCTTCCTTCCCACTTGTACTTTCACCGCCTGCAGTCATCCCCTCTCTGTAATGGTCATTCCACCCTTCCAGGTGCTCAGGCCAAGAACTGTGGAGTCATTCTTTTTTCTTCTCCCTCACTCCCACTTCCAGTCTATCAGCAAATCCCATCCTTACCTTCAGAGTACATCCAAAATCTGATCAAGTATCCACCACCTCCACTGCCACCTCCCAGATCCAAGCTACCATCAACTTTTACTTGGATGACCACAGCCACTTCCTAAATAGTCTCCCTGCTTCTAGCCTTGCTGCCACTCCTGTTAGTCTTCTTAGACAGCCAGCCAGGGTGGTCCCGTTAAATATGTCAGGTCTTTCATTCCTCTCCCAGAAACCCTTTAGTGGCTTTTCTTTTTTACCAGAATAAAAGCCTAGTGATTTATGATGACCCTATAAAAGACCCTGAACAGTCCATTTGCCCCCATTACTTCTCTTGACTTTATATCCTACTCCTTTCTTCCTCACTGTACACTACGATAATACTGGCCTCCTTTCTGTTCCTTGAATGCATAGGGCATGCTCCTTTCACTGGCTTTTTACCCTGCCTGGAATACTCTTTCCCCTAAGTATCACACGGTTCACTACTTTACCTGTTTTACTCAAGTGTCACATTCCCTGATCATCCCAAAACTCCATCCCCTTCTTGGCTTTGTTATTATAACACCTTACCTGAATATATTGTAAACTCCATGGGGACAGGGATTTTAGTTTATTTTGTTTTTGTTCTATTTCCCTACATGCCTGGCAAATGGTAGGTGCTCAGTAAATACTTGTGACATGAATTTATGACTTTATCTGCCTAGAGGAGTATGCCTTTCCTTTGAGAAATGCGTCCAATAATCATGTGCTTCTAGCATAGGCTACCAATCTTTGACTTCTAGCACTTATTATTCTACTGGTCCCTCTTCTAAAAATGATACATTCCATGCTTCTCTTGTTGAATTTGAAGTTACTGTTTGATTTTTATTGCAACATACAATTTGCATAAATTGTAATTCCTAAGTTCATATATTATCTTGGGAAATAATTAAGCATTTTTTAATCCTCTGTAAAGTATATGAATTATTCATTGTCATTGAATGTGGTGTTTCCCAACAGTCATAGTGCTATTTTGGTATGCATGTTGCTTTTACGTGACTCTGTATCATGATTTATAACTTTATACCATAGCCAAGAAAGGTCAGTACCTGTTTCCCCTTGTAAACCTGGATTGAGAGTACGTGGTCCTGTTTTGATTTTTCTTTCTTTCTTTCTTTCTTTTTTAAAGCTTTCATTTATTTGTTTGTCAGAAAGAGAGAGAGAAGGAGGGAGAGAGCACAAGCAGGGGGAGTGGGAGAGGGAGAAGTAGGCTCCCTGCTGAGCAGGGAGCCCGATGCGGGACTCGATCCCAGGACCCTGGGATCACAAGCTGAGCCAAAGGCAGACACTCAACCAACTGAGCCACCCAGGCATCCCCCTGTTTTGATTTCCGAGAGTTTTGTAGGTTTTAGTGTTTTTTGTGGAGCCAGTGCTTCATAACTACCTTTATGGGATCACGTAGGTCCCACAGACACTCCTTGCTCTCTTACTCATTTTTTCTGGGCTCAACAAGATTTGACTTTTATGTACTTGTTATGGAAGTCCTACACTTTGGATTTTTCATTTCGGATATTGTGCCCTATTGTCGGGTCATGTTTGGAATCATGGAATCATTTGAATCTAGCTGATAACTTTTTAGTCTGAAATCAGAGTCACTGCAGCACTTATGTTCATCCAGTTGCCGTTTCTTCAGGATGCAGGAAAGCGTAAGTGGCTCAAATCTCAATTCTTCGTATCTTTTTTAGGTGTTAAATTCATTTAGGTGTTAAAGGTTGTTATATTCCTATGTCCTTCATTATTTCATTAAGATATGTGGAATATAAAATGAATTTAAAAACATTAAGTCAAATACATAAGACTCAGTTTCTTGTTTTCTGATATTGGAGAGTTTCCAGTCTCAGACTGCGGGTGGCTATGATTTGGAAAACAGGGAACAAACATGAGGAAGTCCTTAACCTTAATTATATTTCATTGCTGTGGCAATAGAATGTAATAGAACTTAGTGCTAAGATTCACTATCGGTAGCTAAAAATATATAAAGTATAAATGAATTCTTTCTTTCAGATGCAAACCAATACTTGAATGTCAACATGTAGTAGTTGGGGCTTTGCTGAGAACACAGATATTGCTACATAGCTTAAGACATCCGTGGGGGAAAAAAAGCATAGGTTCAAAGATACACATAAGTTTATCCATAATAGTGGACACATTAGAACCAATTTAATGTAAAGCAATGGAGAATGGACTAAAATATTATCTGTCAGATTTTGATGTTATTAAAATTATGTATTCAAGGGATATTTAATCAAATGAAAAATGCTCATGATAAAACCTAAATACAAAAGAAAGAAGTTCCAATTTTATTATATGCCATGATCCAGTTCTTCACTTAAAAGAAGGCTCTATACATATAAAAAACATGCCAGTGTGTTTATTGTGATTATTACAGGGTTTGAGGATTATAGTGATCTTTTTATTTTATTCTTTATACTTTTCTATTTTCTATACTTTTCTTTCCAATTTTATGCTCTCTGTATAATCTTAAGTATTTTTAAAGAAGGAAAGAAGTTTTTAGAACTAGATATAGCTATGATCCTAGGCAAGTTAGTAATAACAATGATGACTACATTATATTGAGTACCTACTATTTAGCAAATATTGGAATATATTTTATGTATTTTTGTCATCCTATTTTATTATAGTCCAGCAATGGAAGCTTAATTATCTACTTTTACATATTAGGAAAGAGTCTCAAAACTTTCGAGTAGCTTATAAGCTAGTAAATGTTATAGCAGGATTCAAACTGAAGTTTATACAGTTTTCTAAATATACCAGAAGGCCTCTCCAAAATAATTTAACTCTCAAAGCCTGTGTTTCTTTACTGTAAAATGTAGGTGGAATTGTTGTGCAGCTTAAATGACACAAGGTACATAAACCACAGGACAAGTTTTTTTCCATGAGATCTTCTTATAGTTATAGCCTTCTGGCTTTTTTTTTTTTTCCCAGTCTGCTTCTGCACATGTATTATTTAAGCTGTTGTTAAATATTTCCATTAACAACATTATCTGAAATTTAACTCTATACAGTAAATCTGTAAGTTGCATTTCCTTTTTTTTTTTTTTTTTAAGATTTTATTTATTTATCAGAGAGAGAGGGAGTGAGACAGAGAGAGAGAGAGAGCACAAGCCAGGAGGTGGGGGAGAGGCAGAGGGAGAAGCACTCTCCACTGAACAGGGAGCCCAATGCAGGGCTCGATCCCAGGACCCTGGGATCATGACCTGAGCCCAAGGCAGACGCTTCACCCACTGAGCCACCCAGGAGCCCCTGTAAGTTGCACTTCTTCAAAGAAGAGCAAAATCAATCCATTGATTAGCATTTTGTTTTTATAGTTTTAATGTTTATATACTTCAGTTTTGCAGTCAGTTTTGGAAGTTTCATTTTCATGAGAATCAGTGGTACTTTGTTAAAAGGGATAAAGCTTAGGTTTTTCACCTTCCTTAAAAGATGTTTTAAGAAACTTGGTGGAGGGTGTCTGTGTGGCTCAGTTGGTTAAGCCTCTGACTCCTCATCTCAGCTCAGGTCTTGATCTCAGGGTTGTGAGTTCAAGCCCCAACATTGGCTCTGCACTGGGCGTGGAGCCTAGTTGGAGAAAAAAAAAAAAGTTTGGTATTTTGTTGAGTTTGGAAGGCTCTCTGTTCCTTGCCTGAGTTCTGAACCGGGTGAGAGGTCAAAACAGTAAACATACCCAGTTTTTTTCTCTCCAGATTTTTTAAAGTCCCTGAGGTAGATAAGGGACCAGTTGCCTTGCAAATGGAGGAAATCATTAGGAATGGAGGGAAAGTGTACTCTCAAAACCTTTTTCAAGTTTTGTACTTTTGTTTAGAAGTTAGTGTAAAAGGCTGCTGAAACACCTAAGTTTGGTGAATTGAGTCTAGCTGATAGCTGTTATTGTCAGCAAAATGGATGGATGGATGGATGGATGGATGGATGGATGGATGGATGGATAGAGTTTGCTTACTGTGATGTTCAGAGTTACACTGTTGCTTATGGGTACATTAAACAACTTCAGAAAATCCAGGATAAGTGTGATTTCAAGTATTACATTTTAGGCTCTGTATTTTTCTCCTCAAGTGTCTTAATTTTGGATTTAGAAAATAGGGATACTCTTACCTATAGGAAATGCAAAGAAGTATGAAACTGTACTTAAACCAGAAATTTACATTTTTGACTGATTAAAAGAAAAATTCCTTTAGACAATGATCATACAGATTTTACTGTATGTTCTAGCTACTACATAGTTTTCTGTTATATGATTAACCACCATTTATTTTTCTGTTCTGCTGATAAATAACTAGATTATTCCACAGTTTTAAAAAACCAACTTCAGGAGCACCTGGGTGGCTCAGTTGTTAAGTAAGCATCTGCCTTCGGCTCAGGTCATGATCCCAGGGTCCTGGGATTGAGCCCCACATCAGGCTCCCTGCTCCGCGGGAAGCCTGCTTCTCCCTCTCTCACTCCCCCTGCTTGTGTTCCCTCTCTCTCTGTGTCTCTCTCTGTCAAATAAATAAAATCTTAAAAAAAAAAAAAAAAAAAAAACAACTTCAAATTGGTTTTTCCTGGAAGAGAGAGGGAGGGAAAGACTTGTGGCAGTGGGGATACCTAATTATGTGTTATATCTTTGAAAAATAAAGAGATTTGAAACAGTTATGGAGGAAAAGACATTGACATTATAGGCAGGAAGTAAATTAATGTCTTGTTTAAGATATCTTTATTTACCCTGCAGTTATGAAGATGTTCCCCCATATTTTCTTCTGAAAGCATTATTGTTTAACTGGCAATTTCACATTTAGATCTGCAATTCATACTAAATTTGACTTTTGTGTGGGATTTTAGGTAGGGTTCAAGATCCTTTTTTGTTTCCCTTGCGTATACAATGGGCCAAGCCTTTATTGAGAAGACCATTCTTTAAAGGAGGAGATTTTTTAA
The DNA here is from genome assembly GCF_004348235.1 of Phoca vitulina. Lineage (NCBI taxonomy): Eukaryota > Metazoa > Chordata > Mammalia > Carnivora > Phocidae > Phoca > Phoca vitulina. The sequence continues at coordinate 63,843,183 of NW_022589707.1, read as the reverse complement.
CGATGGAAAATAACAGAATATGTTTGCTTGTTGAAAGGTGATCTAGGCCTACATGACTTTCTAGATTCTGGGGAACTGATGGCATAGGAATAGGATAAGTAAATGAAAGAACATAGTTTCTAAAGGGGAAAGAAACATTTTTGCGAAGGAAGGGATCCATAGCATATTTGTCTCTGCTTTGAAAGGGATGCACTCTCATGCTAAGAAGAGAAAATGAATGCAAATGCAAGTTGGTTTATAAGCTTGACTATGAGAAGATGAAGGAGTTCCATCTGTGTGTTCTGCTTTGTTCATGAAGTAAGGGTGTTGAGATGGTAGGTGTAGGAGGGAAGGGTTGTGGAGGATTAAAGAGAAGTAATAAAGTATGAAAGACCAAAGCCCAATTCATTCAGTTCTTTCTTTCTCTCTCATACCTTCAAATTCTGTGAGAGAGAGTTTGATTGGTTAAGTTAGTCACTATTCAGTATAGAGTCCCCTCTTTGGGTATGAAACTCTTGAACCAGGCCTTGTAATAGGCAACTAGCTTGCCTGAAAGGTTCATTTTGGATCAGATGTCCATCCTTAGTCTTAGGTATCTCTAGGTCAGTGGTAATGGGGGAAACACACATGTCTGTCTTTTGTTCAGAAGGAAGCACTTCTTTCTTGGTCCCTCCAACAAAAGTCCTAGATTTAAGTCAGTGATCCAGTTTGGATGACATGAACAATGGCTGTGGTTAGGTGAGTAGAAAACTCATTAGCCAGATTTGCTCCTTATGACCTTCTGCCCCCTAGTGGAGTCAGCCCCATCTGACTGTGTCTTATCTGTCTTGACTGTGACGGAAGGGAAAGGTTTCTCTAGAAAAATTGGATTGCTCTTACCAGAGAAGGATGAACAGCTGCCAGGGAAATAAAAATATATTGGAATTTAATGGAGAAAAGTATTCATAGACCCTTGATCTTTAAAGGAGTATAATAGTCTCTTAGTAAATGCAGTGAATTAAGAACTGAAGCAATTCTACTGTAAAAAGCTTTAATCTTGTTTTAGAATTTGTCTTCACTGTTAGTCAGTGACTTTTGACTTAATAGCAAAACCACCACAATGGAGTATGGATATTTCCGCTCAGCTTGCATCTCTTCCTTCTTTATCTTACATTAGGTTTTTGTTGTTTGTTTGTTCAAAGGATTTAAGGAAGAAATACCCTTCATTATTAGACCAGCTTGCAGTAGGGTATTTGGGGAAGGACATTACTCTAAAGTATAAAGTACTCATCGCAAGAAGATACGTTTGCACGCATGGCAATGAACCACACAGTGTTTGCCAGACTTAATGTTTGACTTTAAGCACAAAGAACTTTGGAAATTGTTATCTTTCATCTTACAGTTGAAATACTTACAATACCATTACGTGTAAGATAGTTTAACTTTCTTCTGAAATCTCTTCCATAATAGCATCTTTTTAAGATTGAATCAGTAGGATAGCATTGGGGGACAGGAAAACAATAAAATGTCTCCAGATTCTAAGCCAGTTTCCTTAAGTTGAGGGCTATAGTTATTTAGCAGTAGAAGAGTTTGGCTTTCACCAGGTATGTGTATGATTCTGAAATGATCTTTCATTTAGAAAAAGGAAGTAGAACCAGATAGAAAAACAAATGTTTTTGTATTGTGATTTACTCGGTAAGTAAGAGAAAGGAAGTAGAACTAACCACATAGAAAAGTATCTTTGTATTATCTTGTGCTTTGCTTGACACATAGTGATTGTTCAGTAACAGCATCTAAATTTGTAAAGAATGGGTAAATATGTGAATTTTTTGAAAATCCTTTTCCTATTAACATTTTATTTGGTGGGATCCTGTAGCCCTAGTATGGGCAAGAATTTTTCTGACTTGATTCTGCATAAACCTAAGTCATCTAGGTTCATTGATAACTTTCCAAGGTGTTAGCCATCATCACCCAAAATATATTGGTTACATCAGCATCGTATTCTTTTCCTTTCCCACAACTGAAAGCATTTCACTATCTTTCTTGCCTAACTACAATTTCCACTCTTAACTGTGAATAGTGAGCCAAAAAGACATTTGAGGAACGTGTGTACCATAATAGACGTAGGGGAGTCCAGATGACTTTTCCATAATTCAGAGAACAGAAGAAATCTTCTAAATTTAATTTTTAAATTATCATATAGTAATATTGACTTTTTTGGGTATACAGTCTAACATGTTAACACATACATAGATTGGTGTAACCACCATCATAATCAGGATGCAGAGCTGTTCTGTCACCCCCAAAAAACTTCTTTGTCCTATCCCTTTATAGTCTTACCGTCTTCTACCCCTAACCCCTGGCAGTCACTGATCTGTTCTTCACTGTAGTTTTGTCTTTTTGAGAATGTTGTATATATGGAATCATATCGTATGTAACCGTTTGAACCTGGCTTCTTAAACTCAGCATAATGCCTTTGAGATTCATCCACTTTGTAGCATTTCATTTGTTGGGTAGGTGATTTGTGAATATTTTCTCCCATTCTGTAGTTTGTCTTTTCAGTCTCTTAAGAACTGTCTTTTGCATAAACTATCACTTTTTTTCTTTTATAGATTATGCTTTTGGTGTCTGTAAACTCTACTTTAAATTTCAGCTCATGAAGGTTTTCTCCTGTGTTTTCTTCTTAAAGTTTTATAGTTTTTAGTTTTACTTTTAGATCTGTGAACCATTTTTAGTTAATTTTGTGTAAGTTGTCCTTGCACCTTAGGTTATGGTTCTGTTCTTTTCCTTTCTTTTCTTTTCTTTTTTTTCTTTTCTTTCTTTGTATGTGGATATCTAGTTGTTTGAACACCACTATTTAAATAAAAATCTCTCTTTTCTCTGTTGAATTGCTTTTGCACCCTTGTCAAAAATGAATTGACCATATTTGTATGAGTCAGTTCTGGACTTTTGTTTTCTGTTCCATGAATCGTTTTTTCTTTCTCTTTGCCAGTAGCACACTGTCTTAATTATTATAGTGTTAGAGTAAGTCTTAAATTAGTATTTTTCCTACAGCTTTATTCTTGAAGAACTGTTTTTAATTATTCTAGTCCCCTTGCTTTTCCATATAAATTTTAGGATTAGCTTGTTTAAATCCATAAAAATTCCTGCTAGGATTCTGCTAGGATAATTCCTGCATTAACGCTGTAGGTCAGTTTGTGGAGAATTGACACTCTAATTCTGTCGAGTCTACAAAAGTTTTTAAAAAGACTAATAATATTCATAGAGATGAAATGTTACATCCATGATCCAAAAATAGAATACTAATAGAATACTATAGGAAAAGGAACAACCAAATGACAAGAACGAACTATGGGATTTAAAACATGATAACTTAATTCCATAAAATAGCTGGAAGATAAAGTTAAGGAAATCTCCCTGAAAGTAGGACAAAAAAGCAGAGGTAAAGGAGGAGAGAAATATTAGAAAATTAGAAGATATAGCTAAGAAATCCATTATCCAAATAATAGGAGTTCTAGAAAGGGAGAATAGAAATGGAGAGACAGAGATGATCAAAGAATTTGTCCTAGAACTGAATTAAGGACATAGATCTCCATTTTGGAAAAATGAATTTAAAAAAGAACCACACAACTTTATAGAAACAGAAAATAGGATGGTGGAAACTGGGGAGAGTTTAAGGGGGACAGACTTTCATCTTGGGAAAATAAAAAAATTCTGGAGATGGATGTTGGTGTTGGTTACACAGCAATGTGAATGTACTTAATGCCCCTGAACAGTACACCTACAAATAGTTAAAATGGTAAATTTTATATCAAAAAGAACAAGAAAGGAGACAGTAGCAGATGAAAGACTTCACAATGTTTTAAAATCTAATATTACAGTTGTGAAAGAAAAAAAAGGACAGGGGGCCCCTGGGTGGCTCAGTCGTTAAGCGTCTGCCTTCGGCTCAGGTCATGATCCCAGGGTCCTGGGATCGAGCCCCGCATTGGGCTCCCTGCTCGGCGGGAAGCCTGCTTCTCCCTCTCCCTTTCCCCCCTGCTTGTGTTCCTTCTATCGCTGTGTCTCTCTCTGTCAAATAAATAAATAAAATCTTTAAATAAATAAATAAATAAAAGGGTAAGCTGATTTGTGTTACAGCACACCAAAAAAGCACAGGAATTGGAAGCACAGGTAGCTCAGAATGAAGAAGGGATATGGCTAAAACAACAGCAGAGATTTAAAAATCTTATGAGGAGTAAGAACCAGACAGATCCTCTGTCCATTCTGTGCAGCTATTGCTCCGTTTCTGTTCTGGAAGAACACAGGAGAGATACATCATCTACACAGTTTGCCAGAAGCACAGGGACAGGCAGCAAAGGGTGATGCACCATTCTGGAAATGGCATTAGGTGGAATTATACATACTAAATGGTAAGACCTCCCCAAGCTTCCTTCCTCCATTTAGCCTGACAGAATAGACCTAAACATTCTGTACTTGGGGTCCACAGTGAAATAGCCCAACCAGATTCATGCTACAGTGCGACCTGCTTGTTGCCAAGCCTTGCTACTCTAAATAATGCCAAAATAAGCATCAATGTACAAGTCTCTTTGTGTACCTTCCAGGGGTTATCCTAGGACAATATGTTAAATGTTTTATAACCATAACCCACAGGAAGAAGTAATTTTATATATCATAACTTGGGTATACACACACACACACGCTTCATACGTTTGTATGTGTATATATTTATTTATTTGAAACAAAAGTTTCACAGAACTACCCTTGCTACATAAATATGCTGTGGTATTTTTAGCTTTTTAAAAAAAATAAGTTGGCCCCGTTGTACCTCATTTAAATATAAAAGTAAATTGTGGTCATATACAGATGACTATAGATAGAAGTAGAATTCCTAGGCCTACAATATATTCATCCTCAACATGAAAAAATATTACAAAATTATAAAATCATTTTCCAAATTGTACTTCCCACCAGTAATGTTTAAGCATTTCAGCTTGTGTTTCCAGACTCTTCTTTTTTTTTTAAGATTTTTTTTTTTTTTGAGAGAGAGAATGAGAGAGAGAGAGAGCACATGAGAGGGGGGAGAGTCAGAGGGAGAATCAAACTCCCTGCTGAGCCTGATGCGGGACTTGATCCCAGGACTCTAGGATCATGACCTGAGCCGAAGGCAGTTGCTTAACCAACTGAGCCACCCAGGCGCCCCTCCAGACTCTTCTACTAATCTAATAACTAGAATGGCATCTGTGACAGATACTGTGTGTATGCTGACAGTCTTTATTTTTTAATCTTTTCTTTCTTCCTCTGTCAATTAAGGAAACGTTAAAAGGTCAAAACTCTATTCCCTAGCTCTTCTTGCAGTTAGAGGTAGTTGTGTGACCTAATTCTGACTAATGCAACACGCCAAGCTTGCAGTCTGGAGCTGTAGCAGCCATTTTATGACCACATGGGTGAAAACAGCATGCTGAGAATGACAGTATAAAAATGAGTGGGGGGCACTCAGGACATTGATGACATTGTCTAGCTTATATAAGAACTCTGGGTTATCTCCTTCTGAATTTATAGTTACACTATTAAGAATAAACCCTGAGCGGGAGAGGAGTGAGTGGGAGCGGGAAGTTATGGGAGCAACAAGAAAACAAAGCACATGTTGCCCAGTGGCTTCCGAAAGTTCCTAGTCCACAACGTCAAGGAGCTTGAAGTGCTGCTGATGTGCAACAAATCTTACTGTGCAGAGATTGCTCACAATGTCTCCTCCAAGAACCGCAAAGCTATTGTGGAAAGAGCAGCCCAGCTGGCAATCAGAGTCACCAATCCCAACGCCAGGCTGCGCAGCGAAGAAAATGAATAGACAGCTTGTTGTGCACGTCATATTTGTGTTAATAAAACCATAAAACTACCATCTGGAAAAAAAAAAAAAAAAGAATAAACCCTTACCTATTTAAGCCACATTTATAGGTTTTTGGGGTTCACTCCTCTGTCAGTTGCTTGTTAGTTCCTGTAATAGTTAACTTAGACTAAATTATTCTATGGCAACAAATGACCACAAAATTTAAGTGACTTATAACAAGAAACATTTCTTTTTTCATTCACTTAAACATGTCAGCTGCAGATCTGCTTCAGATATGCTCCCATGTCTTCATTCTGGGACCCAAGCTAAAGAAGTTGCTGCCTGTCTCTTGTGACAATGAGAAAAAGAGCAATGGTTGAACCACAAGATGGCTTTTAAAACTTTGGTTCAGAAATGTCATGCTTCATTTCTACATACATTTCGTTGGCCAACACAAAATAAATGTCCAAAAGTGGTGTAAATGGGCAGGGAAGTGTAGTCTTTCAATAGGGAGGGCAGTGAATAGTTGGGGACAATAATACAACTATCACTGTATCCTTTTGCATTTTTGTTCTTACCAGTATTTAAAAGTTCTTTATACATTCCGGATACTAAACTTGTGAGTTTAGCTTTTACGCTTAGGTCTGGGATCCAGGCTTGAATTAAGTTTGCGTATGTTCTGAGGTAAAGGCCAAGGTTCAGTTTTTTCCATATGGCTACCCATTCATTCCAGTGTCATTTGATGAAAGGACTTAACTTTCTCCCATTGGATTGCCTTGGCACCTTTGTTGAAAGTCGTAGTGCTATTTAAGTGTAAGTTGATTTCTGAGCACTTTATTCTTTTACATTAATCTATTTGTTGAACCTTATGCTAGTACCACACCATCTAAAGTAAGTCTTGAAATCAGGTGATAAATTTTCTGATCTGTCTCATTTTTCAAGATTGCTTAGAATATTCTGGGATTTTGCACTTCTATATCCAGTCTTCCAGTCTATGAACATGGTTTCTCTCTCCATATTTTTAGGGCTTTAATCCCACCAATACTTGTTTCAGCACAGAAGTCTTTCACATCTTGTGTTAAATTTGTTCTTAAATACATTTTTTACACTAAATGTAAATAGAATTTAAAATTCTTTTTTTCTAGTTGCTTGCTGCTACAATTTGTTTTTTTTTTTTCTTTTGAAGTTTAATATTTGCAATTTTTATTTTGTAGGAAGTAAATTACTAAGATTGTGTCAAGGTGAAAAAATGTGACCATCATATTTACCAAATAATCACCTCTATTTGGTACATTTCTTTTTATCCCTCTCCTCATGGCACTAATTAATTAATTAATTTAACATTAACATTGTATATGTTTAAGGTATACAGCATCTTTTTATTTTTAAGATTTTATTTATTTGTTTGAGAGAGGAGAGCAGGGGGAGGAGCAGAGAGAGAGGGATAAGCAGACTCCATGTTGAATGTGGAGCCTGATGCAGGGTCAGTCCCCCGATTCTGAGATCGTGACCTGAGCTGAAACCAAGAGTCGGACGCTTAACCAACTGAGCCACCCAGGTGCCCCAGCAGCATGTTACTTTGATACATTTATATATTGTAATATGATTGCCAATATAGTGATGTTTATCATATAATTACAGTATAATTATTATTGTCTGTATTCATTATATTGTGCCTTAGATCTCTGTGGCTTATAGATTCCTCATTACAGGTTTGTACCCTTAAGTACCGTAACTCTTATCCCCCACCCCTGTAACAACTATTTTACACTCTTTTTTTAATAGGTCCTTTTTTTGGGATTCCATGTATACGTGATATCATACAGTACTTGTTTTTTTCTGTCTGACTTACCTCTCTTAGGGTAATGTGCTCAAGATCCATCCATGGTGTTGCATATGGGAGGATATCTTTTCTCATGGCTGAGTAATATTCCATTATGTATATATAACACATCTTTTTTTATCCATTTTTCCATTGATGGGCATTTAGGTTGTTTCCATATCTTGGCTATTGTGAATAATGCTGTGGTAAAAATGGAAGTGCATATACCTTATAAAAATCCTATTTTCATTTCCTTTGGTAGTATATACCCATTAGTGGAATTGCTGGATTATATAGTTCCCTGGATCTATTTTTAACTTTTTGAGGAATCTCCATATTGTTTTCCATAGTGGTTGGACCAGTTCACATTCCCACCAGCTATGTATAAGTGTTCCCTTTTCACCACATCCTCACCAGCACCTATTGTTTTTTGTCGTCTTGACAGTAGCCATTCTAAAAGGTGTGGGGTGATATCTCATTGTGGTTTCGATTTGTATTTCCCTGATGATTAGTGATATTTCAGCATCTTTCATGTGTCTGTTGACCATTTGGATGTCCTCTTTGGAGAAATGTCTATTTAGTTCCTCTGCCCATATTTTTTAATTGGATTGTTTAGCTTTTTGTTACTGAGTTGTTATGTTTTGGAAATAGAAACACAATGATGTTTTTATTTGTCCCAGTTGTCAAGTAAAGAACCAGGCATTTCTACTCTGTGTTTCTTTCGCACTAGACTATTAAAGTAGGATCGTGACATCAGAGGTTAACCAGTCACTCATCCTTCTCCCTGATGACAATCTTCAAATACCTTATTGTGAATAAAAAGACTATGATATTAGAAGGAAATTGGCTGTGTCCCTTCTTTTGTTCTATTTCTCTTAGTATTGTCCTGTGTAGTAGGTAATACTAATAACCTTCCAGTATACAGATATTGGATGTTTATCTGAAATTTTACCATAATTTGGGGCACCTGGGCAGCTGTCAGTTAAGTGTCCGACTCTTGATTTCAGCTCAGGTCTTGATCTCAGAGTCATAAGTTCAAGCCCTGTGTTGGGCTCCATGCTGGGCATGGAGCCTACTTAAAAAAATAAAATAAAATGGAATTTTACCATAATTTAAAACTCCTAAAATGGAAATTTGATTCCATTTTTAACATTCACACACACTCGGTTTCAGAAATTAGAAAAATCCAGGGTGCCTGGGTGGCGCAGTCCATTAAGCGTCTGACTCTTGGTTTCAGCTCAGGTTGTGATCTCAGGGTCATGAGATCCAGCCCCACATTGGGCTCCAAGTGCAGTGAAGAGTGTGCTTAAGACTCTCTCTCCTTCTGCCCCTCCCCCTCCACTCGCACACTCTTTCAAATAAATAAAAAGATAAATAAATAAAAATCTTTTAAAAAAAGAAGTTAGAAAAATCCTTTGACAGCGTAATTTTGTTACTAGTGATGTATATTTAGCATAAACTGTTTAAAGTCATAGATTTTAGGTACCATACTCAAGTATTTTTCATTGTTATTTCTGATCTTTTTTATTTTTCCTAGAACTTTCTTAAATTAATGTCATATAAATTGTAAGAATTATGACCTTCTGCTTGAAGTTCATCTTTTAATAGGAAAACATGAGAGAACATTAGTTTGCATAAAAATAATTTACTTTAGTCCTGAAGTTCTAGTAGGCAGAACACACTAAATTTAAATGAGATTATCTTGACAAATGGGGACCAGCCTTTTTGACAATACTGAATATATATTAAGCATGTTGGTTGTTCTTTTTGTGTAAGTATGTGCACTTTTCTTTAAAATTAACTAATTCTAATCAAACATTTTCAAGTGAAGTAAAATATCTCTTGAGTATAGAAACTATATCACATAAACATACCGGTAGCAAACATGGGTTTGGATTGATAGTTCTATGAGTTCCCTCTATCTTATAGAAATCTCATTTAATGTTACTCAGATTCCTTAACTTAGTGGATGTAAAAGACCTAAACAGATTTGTCCTGTTTTAAATTTTGGTGTATGCCTGGCATATATTTTTTTGTCTATTTTTTATTTACCTTATTTTAATGCACATGTGTATTCAGTTTAGATTAAGTAACTTTAGTTTCTAGGACTATTTAAAGTGAATTGAAAGGAGGTAATGAACACACAACAATTGGAAATTGTTGCACAACTTGGGTTTGGACAGTCATTCATCATTTGTCTAGTGGTCAGATTTTGAGCTCTTTCAACCGTCCTAAAGTTATGAACCAATAAGCAGAAAAGTTTTCTGGGAAAAAAAGCAGGCATGGGGAGTATGTATTTATTAAATGCCTTCCATATTAGACACTGTGCTAAGTACTTACAGTTTTTTTTTTTTTTTTGAAGATTTTATTTATTTATTTGACAGAGAAAGAGACAGCAAGAGAGGGAACAAGCAGGGGGAGTGGGAGAGGGAGAAGCAGGCTTCCCACAGAGCAGGGAGCCCGATGCGGGGCTCAATCCCAGGACCCTGGGATCGTGACCTGAGCTGAAGGCAGACGCTTAACAACTGAGCCACCCAGGCGCCCCTAAGTACTTACAGTTTTATTTCTCACAACAACTCATGCCCATTATATGGTCAAGAAAACAAATGCAGAGAGATTAACATAAAGATTAGGATTCAAGTTGGGTGTTTTTTTTAAGATTTAATTTTCTTAGAGCTTTTTAGGTTCACAGCAAAATTGAAAGGAAGATACAGAGACTTCCCATATAGCTTCTGGCCTCCTCCACCAACCTATAAGGCTTTCCCCATTATCAGCATTACTTACCAAAGTGGTGTATTTGTTACAGTTCATGAATCTACATTAAAATGTAATAATCACTCAGTGTCCATAGTTACCTTAGGGTTTACTCTTGGTGTTGTGCATTTTATGGATTTGGATAAATGTATAATGATATGTACCCATCATTATTATATGCAGAGTATTTTCAGTGCCTTAAAAATCCTCTGTGGTCCACCTGTTCATCCCTCTCTTGCCCTCAATCCCTAGCAACCACTCATCTTTGTCTCTGTAAGTTTGCATTTTCCAGAATGTTACATAGTTGAAATTGTACCGTCTGTAGCCTTTTCACGTTGGCTCTTTCACTTAATAATGTGCACTTAAGGTTCCTCCATGTGTTTTCATGGCTTAATAGATCATTTCTTTTTAGTGCTGAAGAATACTCCATTGTCTGGAATACCACAGTTTATTTATCCATTCATCTGTTGAAGGGCATCTTGTTTGCTCCTAGGTTTTGGCAATTATGAGTAAAGCTGCTATAAACATCTGTGTACAGGTTTTTGTGTGGGCATAAGTTTTCAGATCCTTGGGGTAGACACCAAGGATTGTGATTACCAGATCGTATCCTAAATGTATGTTTAGTTTTGTAAGAAGCCACCAAACTGTCTTGCAGAATGACTGTATCATTTTGCATTCCTACCAGCAATGAATGAAATTCGTGTTGTTGCATATCCTTGCCAGCATTTGGTATTGTCAGTGTTCCAGATTTTGGCCCTTCTAATAGATACATAGTGGTAATTAGAGTTATTTTAATTTGCAGTTCTCTCATGACATATGATTTGGGTTATCTTCTAATGTGCTTATTTGCCATCTATTTATCTTTTTTGGTGAGGTGGCTCTTAAGATCTTTAGCCTATTTTTTTAAATCAGAAATTTTTTTTGTTGAGTTTTAAGAGTTCTTTGTATGTTTTGGATAACAGTCCTTTATTAGATATGTCTTTTGCAAATATTTTCTCTTAGTCTATAGCCTGTCTTCTCATTCTCTTGACTTTGTCTTTCACAAAAGAGAAGGTTTTTATTTTAATGAAGTCTAGCTAATCCATTATTTCTTTCATAGATTGTACCTTTGGAGTCATATCTAAAAAATCATCATTGTGGGGCACCTGGGTAGCTCAGTCAGTGAAGCGTCTTACTTTGGCTCAGGTCATTATCTCAGCATCCTGGGATCTAGCCCAGCATCCAACTCTGCGCTCAGTGGGGTGTCTGCTTCTCCGTTTCCCTTTCTCTCTCCTTCTGCCCCTCCCCCTGCTCATGCTCTCTCTCTCTACCCCCCTCTCTCTCATATAAATAAATAAAATCTTTTTAAAAAATAAATATAAGTGGCGCCTGGGTGGCTCAGTCGTTAAGTGTCTGCCTTCAGCTCAGGTCATGATCCCAGGGTCCTGGGATCAAGCCCCACATCGGGCTCCCTGCTCAGCGGGAAGCCTGCTTCTCCCTCTCCCACTCCCCCTGCTTGTGTTCCCTCTCTCGCTATGTCTGTCTGTCAAATAAATAAATAAAATCTTTTTTTAAAAAAAAATATATATATAAAATAAAAAATCATCACTATACCTGAGTTCATCTAGGTTTTTCTCCTATATTAAGTTCTGGGAGTTTTATAATTTTGAGTTTTACATTTAAAGTCAATGATCCATTTTGAGTTAATTTTTGTGAAGGGTGTAAGGTCTTTGTCTAGATTCATTTTTTTGCATATGGATGTCCAGTAGTTCCAGCACCGTTTGTTGAAGAGACTGTCTTTGCTCCATTGTATTGTCTTTGTTTGTCAAAGATCATTTGACTATACTTACGTGGGTCTGTTTGGAGTTCTATTCTGTTCTGCTGATCTATTTGTCTCTTCTTTCACCAATACCACAGTTTTGTTTTTTTGTTTTTTTAAGATTTTATTTATTTATTTGACAGAGAGAGATCACAAGCGGCGGCGGAGGCGGGGGGGAGGCAGAGGGAGAGGGAGAAGGAGAAGCAGGCTTCCGGCTGAGCCGGGAGCCCGATGCAGGGTTCGATCCCAGGATCCTGGGATCATGACCTGAGCCGAAGGCAGACACTTAACGACTGAGCCACCCAGGCACCCCAATACCACACTGTTTTGATTACTGTAGCTTCATAGTAAATCTTGAAGTCGGGTAGCACCAGTCCTCCAACTTTTCCTCTCCTTCAGTATTGTGTTGCCTACTCTGGTCTTTTGCCTCTCCACATAAACTTTAGAATCATTTTGTCAACATCCACGGAATAACTTGCTGGAATTTTGATTGGGACTGAATTGAATCTTATAGGTCAAGTTGGGAAGAACCTACATTTTGACAATATTGAGTCTTCCTGTCTATGAATATGAAATATCTCATCGTTTTTCATTTTTTTCTTTGATTTCATTCATCAGTTTTGTAGTTTTCCTCATGTAGATCTTGTCTATATTTTGTTAGATTTATACCTAAATATTTCATATTTTTGGGTGGTTCTATAAATAGTATTTTTTAATTTAAATTTTACTTGTTCATTGCTGGTATATGGGAAAGTAATGGACTTTTTTTTTTTTTTTTTGAGAGAGAGAGAGAGATTGCGTGCACGCACATGGGAGAGGGACAGAGAGAATCTTAAACAGGTTCCATGCTCAGCATGGAGCTCAATACAGGGCTTAGTCTCATGACCCTGAGATCATTGAAATTAAGAGTTGGATGCTCAATCTACTGAGCCCCCCCAGCACCCCAGCAGTTGACTTTTGTATATTAACCTTGTATCCTGCAACGTTGCTATAATTGCTTATTGGTTTAGTAGTTTTTTGTCCATTTTTTTGATTTTCTGCATAAATGATCATGTCATCTGTGAACGAAGATAATTTTCTTTCTTCACAATCTATATACTGTTGATTTCCTTATCTTGTCTTATTTGCATTAGCTAGAACCTCCAGTTTGATATTGAAAAGTACCTGTTCTTAGTGAGAAAGTTTCAAGTGTCTCACCATTAGGTATGATTTTAGTTGTAGGTTTTTGTAGATGTTCTTTATCAAGCTGAGACAGTTCCCCTCTATTCCTAGTTTATTAAATAGAATTTTTATCATGAACGAGTGTTGGGTTTTGTCACATGCTTTTTCTGCATCTCTTGATATGATGTGTGATTTTTTTTTTAGTTTGTTTCTGTGATGGATTACGTTAGTTGATTTTCAAATGTTGAAACATTTTAAAAGCTTTTTTAATATAAGTGTGTCCAGTCTCTAAGACAGCATATAGGTTTGGTGATATGCTAGGGGGACTCACAAGACTAAGCTGTACTCACAGCTAAGACTTATTATAGCAAAAAGATTCAAAGCAAAATCAGCAAAGGGAAAGATGCATGGGGCAAGCTTCCAAGAGTCCTCCTCTCTTTATGGAATCAAACAGGATGCACCTAATTCCTCCAGGATCAGATTGTGACATGTGTGAAATGTTGTCTACTAAGAAAGTTCACTAGAGACTCAGTGCCCAAGCTTTTACTGAAGGCTGGTCACATTGGTACCTTCTGCCTAGCATATACCAAAATTCCAGACTCCCAGAAGAAAAGGAAGTGTTAAGCATATACTAGTGTTTTTAGAAACAATTTAGGTACACTGAACCACTCCTATCAGTTAAGGAATGGTGTGAAAGCTCATTAAATCTAAGTTTCAAGACACCTGTCAAGGGCTCTTCCTTGCAAGCAGGCCTTTCTAAGGATAGCGGTCTCAAGCCTGTTAACTTTTTCTACACAGTCCATCCCTTTGGCAGTTGGTCAAGGCATCTTTATACCTATGCTTTTAAGATGTTCAGAATTTAGGCTGAACCTCTAATTGGTAAATTTAATTAACCAGAAAAGTCTGTCTCAGAAAGCTAGGTGGCTTCTCCTTAAGTTTTTGTATTTAAGTTTCTTTTTTATCTGGCCCAAGGCATCAATTAAGACACAGCACAAATCTGTTAAGTTGAAGTGACCTAAATGCCTTTTAGGGCTGAAGCAATGTCCTCAATAGTCAGCATACACACAAAGAAGTGCAATTCTAGAGGCCATATGTAATACCCCTAGAAACAAAGAATTCACGGTTGTTAGGATAGTCCCAACAGGACATTTTTAGGCAGTACAGGGCCCCTAATGTGACCGCCTACTCTCTGGTCTTTCACCCTAAGGTTCTCCATCCAGTCCAGTTAATTCAGTCCATTATTTGGTCTCAGGACTGCCTGAAGGCAGACAGTTCCAAACAGATTTGCTTGACCATGACATCAGTTTATCTGCCTGGTAAGTATGGACCACATCTAGAGGTATTCTACATGGAAAGTACAAGAAATAGGGTACCCTTTGCTTTCTTGTCAGGACTGTGGGGTGTGATCATAGCTCAGCAGTCAGTTTGAATTGAGAATGCTCATAGCCTTTTGGAAAGGCAGCCTCCTTCAGAAAGAGGAGAACACCTCCAAGTATAGTTCCCAGAGACAAAGATCATGATACTCTTTCCCAGACCTCCCCAGGTGCCAGATTTTTGTTTTGTCTCTTTCGTTACAAAATCAGTGTGTCTCATTTAACAGTCTTAAGTTTACATTTTTTTCAATCATTCCCTGTTCTCACCCAGTCTTTTATCCACAAGGATTGGCTACAAGGACAAAAGCATTTTTATAGAAAAGCATTTTTATATAATTTGACCAGAAAGACATATTACTATGTTCAGGAATTGGTCAGGATTTAAATCCGGACTTTTCAGAATTTTTCAAAATGGGATAACTTTCCCTCTCTTTTTGTCCTGGCTAATTAACTAGTTAGCAGCCTAGAAAAGATCAATCCCTTTTTCTGGACAGCTGTATTTAATAATCAGAGTGCTTCATTGGGGTGTGTCTACCAGGAGAAAGGTGATGGAATTAGAGTCAGACTCTTAGTCCATTGTTGTAAATTATAACTAATTTGGAAGCCTGAACACAAGTCACCAACAGTGGGCCATCCCCCAGAGGAAGTCCAGAATCCATTCTGTCAGTACTGAGTGGTGGGGTCACACTCTTTGTGATGTGCCCTCCTCCAGCTTGCAGCTTTTGGCAGGAATCACAAGTTAGGAATGCAATTAGCCTCTCTGCATCAGGAATATAGAGCCGATTAGTAGCCTAATTTTAGATGGTCCCATCAGAGAATAAGACGTTTATTGTGGGCATGTGGATGTGACCCAGACAATCCAGCTGGCATCCATTGATGTTTTCATAGTTTAGGGCCCCACAGAGGGGTGTCCTAAATCTACATACAGCACTCCCAGAGTCTGAGTTCTGTTCATTGAGCCTCTGCTTGCTTTCAGTTCGGTGGAGCTTGTGCTGAGGCTAAAACAGCCTATATCAGACAGCTTCAGGTTTTACTAGGGTCAGGCTCAGGCAATTAGGGCCTGTAAATTCAGAATTCCAAAAAAGCTAGTAGCTAGTCTTTTGCAAAGGAAAGACTCTACAAGGCCCAACAGCTATGTTCCAAATCCAAGCAACAAGCAAGGCTTTCTTTTTTTTCTTTTTTTTAGTTTTATTTATTTGACAGAGCACAAGCAGAGGGAGTGGCAGGCAGAGGGAGAGGGAGAAGCAGGCTTCCCGCTGAGCAGGGAGCCCGATGCTGGACTCGATCCCAGGACCCTGGGATCATGACCTGAGCCTAAGGCAGACGCTTAATGACTGAGCCACCCAGGCGTCCCAAGCAAGGCTTTCTTATTAGCCTTTTTATCTTATCAATCTTACAGTCCAAATTGACCCACTCAAAAATATGTACATCAGTCTGAAAAATCATCAGCCTCTAATGATCAGAAATTTCATTTCATAAGAGCTCATTAGCAAGTAAAAACTGCCTTTTAAAACTCCAAAATTGTACCTACATCTAGAGATTTCTTCTTTTATGTTGTCTTCTTTTCTGCAGAGCTTCGAATAGGCAAAATCATTAGTTATGGAGATTTAGTCTGTTCCTAATATTCAAAGAGTTTAAATTTGACTGCTCAGCAGCAGCAAAAAAGCAAGAAAATTTTGTTCCATTACCATTTTTTCTTTGCAGCTTTTCCCAATTGGGATGATCTCTCTAGCATATGTGAAATTACAAGCATATAACATATACATCAGTGTTATCATACATCCAGATATAATACCCACAAAATACAAAGGTATTTTGTAAAAATTTACCTTTTGTCTCATTGTTAATTTATTTAAATATTCCTAGAAGGAAATTTAGCATTTACATAGTTAACATTATAGGGGTGTGTGTGTGTGTGTGTGTGTGTGTGTGTGTGTGTGTGTGTGTTGAGCTAGGGGTACATCTGGGAAGGAAATTTAGCATTTACATAGTTAACATTGTGTGTGTGTGTGTGTGTGTGTGTGTGTGTGTGTGTGTTGGGCTAGGGGTACATCTGGGAATGTAGGGGTACATCTGGAAATGCCAGAGGATTTGGTTGCTGCAGTAGCAGCTAGGTTAAAGAAACTCTTGGAAAGCGGCCCCCTACCCCTACCCCATTTTCCCCCTCTAGGTTTATCTAAAGCTTTGCTCCAGTCCTGGGAGCTGATGTAACCTTTTTTCCTCTCATTTGTAGGAGAGAATGCTACAAATTTTAACATCTTTAAGCTATCCAAAGCTCACCTTTGGGAATATTTTTGGGCCCTTTATCCTCCAACCTGCAGGAAAGAACAAAAAAGATATCTCAAAAAAAAAGAAAGAAAGAACTAGTGTTGTCAAAGATGTGGATAAAAAGGAACCCTCATACACTGGTGGGAATGTAAATTAATGCAACCACTGTGGAAAACAGTATGGAGGTTCCTCAAAAAATTAAAAATAGAGATACCATATGATCCAGTAATTGCGCTACTGGGTATTTACCCAAAGAAAACAAAAGCACTAATTCAAAAAGATATATGCACCCCTATGTTTATTGCAGCATTATTTACAATAGGCAATAGATATAGAAACAGCCTGTGTCCATTGATAGACAAATGGATAAAGAGGATGTGATCTCTCTCCCTCTCTCTCTCTCTCTTTTTCTCACATACACACACACACACACACACACACACACACACACACACACAGAGGAATATTACTCAGCCATAAAGAAGAATTAAATCTTGCCATTTGCAACAACATGGATGGACCTAGAGGGTATTATGCTAAGTGAAAGACAATACCATATGATTTCACTTGTAATGTGGAATCTAAAAAACAGAAAACAGAAACAGATCTTAAATACAGAGAATAAAGTGGTGGTTGCCAGAGGAAAGGGGGTGGGAAGGATAGGCGGAGTATTAAAAGTGGAGTATTAAGAGGTACAAACTTGTAGTTATAAAACAAGTCATAGGAATAAAAAGCACAACATAGGGAATTATAGTCACTAATATGGTGATAACTTGTATGGTGACAGATGGTAACTACACTTAAGGATGAGCAAGCTTAATGTATAGAATTGTCAAATCACTGTCATATATCTGAAATTAACATAACATTGTGTGTCAACTATACCTCAATTAAAATTTTTTAATTAATTTTTTTAAAAAAGGTATTACCTGGGATGTACTCCTCTTCTTCCCTTTCCATGCCCACCCCCGGTCCCCACCCTTTTTTAGCCAATATAGCCAAAAGCACCCAGAAGATCAGTGAGCCAACTTTCATGGGGATGGGTCTATAATTTTCACATTTCTTAGGCAACCTTTATCTCTCACACTGCTGAATAATCAGAGATGCCAAAGTTGCAGAAATTAAGCTATTTGCTGACAGCACTATAGCATTAGAGACTGAAATGTTAATTTTTCAGCACTATGTGAAATTCTGAATTCAAAGTATGAAAAGTAGTGGTGAAGGGGAAGTTCGAATATAACACATTAACATTTTAAGTAGTTGGAAAGTCAAGTATATGAAAGCTGAATATTGCCTAAGAAAAATTTCAGCTATCTGAAAAATTTACTTGTGTGGAGAGTTCTGAGTTCTGTGATCATTACAGATAATTATGTTTTAATAGGAATAGAAAAGTAAGAGTAATGTTTTATAGACTGGCTATATCCCAAGTTTGGACAATTTTCTGCTTGACCTCATGCTTTTTCAGTGTTCATTTGCTAGTTTGGCAAAGAGAGGCAGTCAGGTGCTGCCCTTGGCAGCGATGTTCATTTCTGCCTTTTCTGACTGCAGCATCCTTTTCCACAGTGAAAGCTATATGGACATAAAAGTTATCCAAGAGAGGCCAGAATATGTTGGATTATCTCCTTTTCCTTGGTTGCTGAGAAACCTCAGGCAGCCAAACTGCCACATTGAGTTTTTTAGTACTGTCATGATAATACTTCTGCGTTTGTATAGCCATTGTATTTTGAATGCTGCCATATGAAGATACTGTAGTAACACCAAAGTGCATTTTTAATTCAGGAATGCCTATTAATGAGAAGTTGCTTTCTTTGTTAAAAGATTTTTCTCAGCTCAGATCGTTTTCATAACACTACTGTCTAATACTCATAAGTTTTCCTGTAAACTGGAGGTATTCATGAACTTCTGGGAAGCCACCAAAGGTAAAGCCACATTTGACTTTGACTTAATATGCAGTTAGGCAAGCTAAACCCAAAGCTCTTAAACCAGACTTCATTTTTAACAACATTTTAAGACTAAGACCGCTTACTTCCTGCCAAAGATAGGGGTATGTGTGTATGCATGTTTGCAGTAATTTCTAATGTGAGATTCTCTTTCCTGGCTTTGTACGCAATTCTATAACCCTTTCACTTAGTGTTTGTAAGTGCAGTTACATAGGAGAAAACTTTATTAATATTGGCACTGACCTACAAATATAATGAAAATGGAATTAACCTTGGTTCAGAAGAAATTGAAAAAACATTAGGTGTCTGTTGGCAAGTTTAAAAACTGATAAAGTCTAGACTACCGGTTATATATTATTCCTGATATAGAACATAGAGTTGGTGACATTTTTCTTAAGGTTTCACTGTTAAAAAGAATGAGTATTGAGTTCTTTAAAGGCAACAACTGAATCTTTTATTAATGACTTACAGATCCTGATAGAGGAAGGGAGATAAAATTTATTGAGTACCGAGGGTCGTGGTATTGAGCCCCGAGTTGGGCTCTGTACTCAGCAGGGAGTCCGCTTGAGATTCTCTCTCCCTCTCCCCCTTCCTCCCACTCTCTTTCTAAAATAAATCTTTTTTAAAAATTTGTTGAGTACCTACCATGTGACAGGCACTGTATTACATACTTTACCTAGATAATCATGACAATGCTGCAAGGCAGGTGACCTTATGCCTAAGACTTTAAGGGATTTGTGCTAGAACTAGGAAATAGTAAATATGGGATTCCAACCCAAATTGTTCTACTGTGCTGTACTCCTTCCATCAAATCAGGCGTTGACAAACTACAACCCATAGGCCAAACCTCCTTGCCTATTTTTATAAATGAAGTTTTATTGGAACCATTCTATGACATACTGCCTAGGGCTTTCAAGCTACAGCAGCAGAGTTGACTAGTTGCGTCTGAGATCATATGATTCACAAAGCTTAAAATATCTACTGTCTGGCCCTTTACAGAAAAAGTTTGCTGTGGGTAGAAATATTAAGGAAACCAACTTTTGAACAGTAGGAAGGAGGAACTACCTGATCAAGTCTGCCAGCAAAGGTTAGAAAGCATTCTTAGTTGTGGTGCCATGTTAACATCCAATTTGATAAATATTTGTGCTGGGCACAGGTATAGGTCCTTAGCAATAAGGAGAAAGCAAACATATGGTTGAGGTCTTTGAAGCCCATGAGTGATTAAAGAGGAAAAACAGGTAAAGTAAGTAGACTACCGTGATGATCACTATGATGGAAGCCTATGGAGTAGACAGTTATTTCTGAGAGATCAAGGAAGGCTTCACAGAAGAGGTGATATTTGAGTTGGACCTCAAAGATGAGACATTTGACAACTGTGAAAGATAAGGTATTTGGCAGTTATGAAGGGGAATCTGTACCTTCCAAGCAAACAGACCAATGAGGGCAAAGGCACAGAAGATTAACTGGTGTCCCCGAGAAGAATAAATAGTCCACTATAGCCAGAGTAGAGGATTTTTTGGAAAGGAGTATGGTCAGAATTGAAGTTATCAATGTAAGTTGGGATTAAACTGTATAAGGACTAATATTCCAGGCTAAGGAAATATTGTGTATGTATTGTGTTTCACACATAGCATACAATGATTCTTGAATTCAGTGATATTTGTCTATTTGTGCATGTGTGTGGCTGTGGTTAGGATGTGTATGTTACATTTGGAGATGATTTTTAAAGGTCCATTAAGGCAAGGCAGTTATCAAAAATTGGAGCCAAAGGGGCACCTGGCAGAGCATATGACTCTTGATACATGACTCTGATCTATAGGTCATAAGCTCGAGCCCCACGTTGGGCATAGAGATTACTTTAAAAAAGAAAGAAAGAAAGAGAGAGAGAGAAAGAAAGAAAAGAAAGAAAAGGAGCCAAAAGAACTGTTTAGACCTCAGGCTCAGACTTGAACTTCTGAGATGTTCACCAATTCCACAAGCCCATAATTTAATCATAGCATACCAGAATTGAAAAGGGAGCTTAGGAACCCTACATACATACATACATACATACACTCAATTATCCACTCAACAAATGCCTGATACTACTCTTGGGGCTGGATATGATAGTGAAGCAAATAAAGACTGCCTTCATGGAACTTGTTTTAGTGGAGAAGAGAGGAAATGAGTAAATCATTAGTTATTATATCATTACATATGTTTTATGAAGAAAAGATAAGCAGGGATAAAGTATTAAAAAGTGGCCAAGGAAGGGCTCTCTGAGGAAGATCATTTCCGACTGTGAAAAGGCCCCAAGGCCAAAGCATGTTTGTAGAAAAACTAGAATGCAGACAGTGTGCAACTAGAGCAACACCCTAAGGGGAAAAGAAGCAGGAGATAAGGGAAGAGAGGGGACAGCTGAGGCCAGAACACACAGGGCCCTAAGGTCCATTTGGCTAGTGAGAAAATGAGACTGACTGATAGCCAGGGCCACATAGCAAGTTAATAGCAAGGCCAGAATTGGTACCATCCTGGCTCATCCTCCTTTCCTTTGCTTCCCTCGTTGCTGGGGTCATTGAGAGATTATTTAAGGTATTATGTGTGTACACCTCAAGCATTCTGTAGAGAAGCTCTTCCTCAAAGGCCCATTATGAATGCTTTCTTCCTTTTTTCTAATTATCTAATAGCTAACATTTGTTGAGTGGGTTTCTGTGTGCCAGGCACTGTGCTAAGTGCCTGTGTCTTTTAAAATTACTTATTACTGTATGTGAATCTACAGTTATCTCAAAATAAAAAATTAAGAAACTAAAAAAGGAAACATTTGCTGACACCTGCACCACTCCATACATTGCTTAGAAGTACTGTGAACTGATTGTGCATTCAGTAATATAAATTTGAATCTTACTGAAGCATTAGACTTAGACAAGAACAATAAAATAGGTTCCCCATAACCTAATGAGGAAGACAAACTATTGGCTGTCCTTTCTATGCCTATGATTCCATGCATTCATTAAAAATCAGTGCTTGTAAATCATTTCAGTTTTCTTGTGATAGCAAGCCTAAATTGCTTTTCTTTCTTTCTTTCTTTCCTTTTTTTTTTTTTTTTTTAAGTAGGCTCCACATGTGGAGCCCAACAGGGAGCTTAAACTCACGACCCCAAGGTCAAGGCCTGAGCTAAGATCAAGAGTTGGACACTTAACCGACTGAACCACCCAGGCACCCCCTAAATTGCTTTTTTTTATTGTTTTGTTTTGTTTTGTTTATTGGTGAGTATAAGTTAACATTTTAGTAGTATACTTATGACATTTAAACTGTATCCTTAGTTGTGTTAATTAATGATTGCGTTCAGAGTTTTTTGTTTATAATAAAGTAATATAGCTTTCGTTTTTTAAAAAAGGATTTTATTTATCTATTTGAGAGAGAGACCGAGAGAGCACAAGCAGGGGGAAGGGGCAGAGGGAGAAGGAGAAGCAGACTGCCCTCTCTGCGGGGAGCCTGATGCGGGGCTCGATTCCAGGACCTTGAGATCATGACCTGAGCCAAAGTCAGAAACTCAACCCACTGAGCCACCCAGGCGCCCCTAGCTTACATTTTAAAAATCTGTTATAGTAACAGAATTAAGATAAAGGGATTTATGTTGAGGGGTCAAGGGTGCATAGAAACCAGCTGCTACAGTGAGTCATAACCTTACAGGAGGATGGAAGATTCCTTAGTAGATTCTCACTAGCTTGACATCATATTTCTAAAGGCCTTCTTTATTGTCATTTGGTCAGTCATATTCAGCCTTTTTATCTCAAGTCATTTTTCCTAAGGAACTATGCCAGTTTCATTTTACTGCAATACTTTCTATTGTTATTGTTGCTAGTTGCTAAAATCTGCATGGATTTTTAAAAATGGCAGTTTGCCATCCCAGTTCTTAAAAGAATAAAACGTGAACATTAAGTCATGTTAAATTTTAATAAGTCATGTTTTCCTGGCATTATCTTTTGGGGCAACCTGTATCTCATTAAATGCCTATGATATTCTAACATCCATACGAAGTATGAAAGAGTACCAAACACATTTCATACAGGATTTCAGTGATCATCTTATGGTCAATTTCAGGATGGGCTTTTTAGGTTATCTAATGTGAAAGGCATTTACTTACAAGCCATTAAATCTTTTATGTTAAATCTTGGGAGTATACGCTGATAGGATTTAAATGTAGTCCTTTCTATCTCTGTGATCTTATGAGTTTAATTAGTAAAAATTCAATACTACAAACATTCTTCATATAGAGAAATATAAGGTATTTCTTGTATGGGTGTACTTTATAGTCTTTAGTGGAATAGAGGATATGTTGTGTCAATTATTTCTTATGAGTTGTGGAACTTTATGTACATTATTACGTTTAATCTTTACAATGGCCCTCAGAAATGAGTATTATTTTCTTAAAGCAATTCTTTTTTTTTTTTTTTAAGATTTTATTTATTTATTTGACAGAGAGAGTGAGAGAGGGAACACAAGCAGGGGGAGTGGGAGAGGGAGAAGCAGGCTTCCCGCAGAGTGGGGAGCCCGATGTGGGGCTCGATCCCAGGGCCCCGGGACCATGACCTGAGCCGAAGGCAGACGCTTAACCGACTGAGCCACCCAGGCGCCCCATGAGTATTATTTTCTTGACAAGAAAATGGATGTTGTCATTAACAGACTTGCCAAGATTCTAGGTCTTTCTAGCTTAAAAGCTCTTTCACTACACCCCATTGCATTTAATCAGTCTGTCAGAGCAAACAGGATATATATATAACACTAAATTACACTGGCCAAGTTTAAAGTCAAAATTATTATTATATTAATATCATATAATAATCCTATCATTTCAGAAGTGCGAAATATCATTTAGAACTGTGATGATCTGAAATTAAGTTGAAAGCTGAAGCCAAACTTAGGACAGGAATCTAAGGGTCCTGTCCTACCTAGCTATTCAGCCTTATCTTAGCTTATTTCCTTATGCAAATCCCCAACTCATTGTTTTTGAAAACACTTTTATGGTACGGCCTTAGGTATGCACTTCCTGAGAATTTGACTATAATCTGTCATTTGTAGGAAGCCATTGAAGATTTTATAGAAGGTAAATCCAAAAGACTACCACTACCCCTGCACCTGCATACTTCTATGATCACATCCTTAAACCCTGTTATCACTGAAGCTAACTCTACACCTTAGGCTCTAGAAGAGGGCAAGACATGCCTTTTTCCTTATTCCTCTCTAAAAGAAATGTTTTAACATCAAGGAATTTTTAGGGATATAGTTGGGCCTCTAGGGTTTGTACGTTTTGGTACAAAGTGGCAGGAATGTAATGCATTCACACAGCTAGTCTTAACCTTTTTTCCCCTCTTTCTCTTTCTCTTCTCACCATCAGAGAAATCTAAGCTAGAGGGGCCAGTGGACCTTGTGATTTACACATGGCACAGCTAAATACTCTGGGTTAAGAGACTGGGTAGGGGTTAGACGTTTGGTACCAAAATTAGTAATAAATAGCATTGATTTTTCTTGGAGTGTCCTTTCTACTCATTTTCTAGTGGGGAATGGTTCTTCAAGGATTTGGGAATTTAAGACGTTGTCCTTATTTTATTCCTTTTGTTATTTTATTCTATTGGATAATTAATATCCGAGACTCTTCTGTTTCTATACTCTTTAAAGCTTTCTTTCAGGAAATAATATTCAGAATAGATCTATAATGCAAATACTTTTCATCACCTCAATTTGTACCATCCTGGTCTATGAAACTAATTTGTTTGTTTTAAGATTTATTTATTTGCCAGAGAGAGAGAGAGCGAGCACAAACAGGGGGAGCGGCAGGCAGAGGGAGAAGCAGGCTCCCCGCTGAGCAAGGAGGCGGATGCGGGACTTAATCCCAGGACGCTGGGATCACTACCTGAGCCAAAGGCAGACGCTTAACTGACAGCCACCCAGGCATCCCGAAACTATAATTTGTTAACTGGATTACCCTAGCATCCTCCATATCATTCTCCCTATTTCTGTCTGTGCCTTCCTGTGGTCTATTCTCAACCCAGAAGCTAGGAGAATTTTTTTTTTTTCACCTTTTTATTTTAAAGTAATTTTAGACTTACAGAAAAGTTGCAAAAATAAGACAGAAAAGGGCGCCTGGGTGGCTCAGTTGGTTAAGCGTCCTACTTTAGATTTCGGCTCAGGTCATGATCTCAGGGTCCTGGGATCCAGCCCCATTATGGGCTCCCCACTCAGCAGGGAGTCTGCTTGTCTCCCTCTCCCTCTGCTTGGTCTGTCTCTCTCAAATAAATAAATCTTTAAAAAAAAAAAAAAGTAGGACCTAGAATTCCTGCCTACCCTTTACCCAGCTTGCCCTAATGTAAACATCTTGCATAACCATGCTACAGTTATCAAAACTAAGAGATTAACATTGGTACAATATTAACTAAATTATATACTTTATTTGGTTTTCACCAGTTTTCCATTTATGACTTTGTTTTCTGTTCTAGAATTCAATCTCAGATCCCACATGGCATTTAGTTCTCACATTTCCTTAGTCTCCCCTAATCTGTGAACAGTTGTACAGTCCTTCTTGTCTTTCATGGCCTTGACACTTTTGAAGAGTACTGGCCGGTTATTTTGTAGAATGTCGCTCAATTTGAGTTTATCTGATACTTGCACATATTTAGGTCAATGTTAGGCATTTTTTTCACAAGAATACTACAGAAGTAATGTGCTTTTTTTTAGTGTACTAAGAGAAAATGATTTATTGGTGATGTTAATCTTAATCACTTGGTTAAAGTGATATTTCCCATGTTTCTTCATTGTAAAATTGCCACTTTTCACTTTGTGATTATTAAATATCTCCCCTGACATATTTATATACTCTATACAAATAATCCTGTTTTTCCTTAAACTTTTGCTAACTAAAAAATCAATCTACCCAGTATAATAAAGCAAGAAAAAGAAAAGTCATGTAGATGTTAAAGGAAGAAATAGAACTGCCTCTATTCATAGAAAACATGAGCCTACTTTAGACAATCCCAAAATATCTACCAAAAAACTTCTAGAATAAGTGAATTTAGTAAATTCATAGTTTTTAAGGTCTAATATGTGAATTCAGTTGTATTTTCTGTATACTAGAAATGAACAATAGGAACTTCAAAATTTTTTATAGTACTATTTATAATAGCACCCCCCAAAAATAAATACTTAGGTATATATCTAACAAAATATGTATGCCATTTGTGTGATGCAACCAACTTACAAAATACTGACTGAAAAATCAGTCAAAGTAGACATAAATAAATAGACAGAAATACCATGTGCATGGATTGGGACAATCAATATTGTTAAGATGTCAGTTCTTCCAGTAACCAAGATAATAGAGTGTTGCTGAAAGAATAGACACACAGAAAAACGAAACAGAGTCCAGAATTGGATGCACATAAATATAGCAACTGTTCTTTTTTTTTAATTGAGGTATTATTGATATACAGTATTCTATTAGTTTCACCAGTCTATTGTCTGTATCTGTGAGTTTGGCGTTTTTGTTTGTTGGTTGATTTTTAAGATTTCACATGTAAGTGAGATCATACAATATCTTTCTCTGTCTGACTTATTAAACTGAGCATAATGCCTTCAAGGTCCAACCATTTGTCACAAATGGCAAGATTTCATTTTTTTTATATGGCTGACATATATATATATGTATATAATCACATTTTCTTTATGTATTCATCCATTGGTGGATACTTAGGTTGTTTCCATATTTTGGTTATTGTAAATAGTGCTACATTGGGGTGCATGTATGTTTTCAAGTTAGTGCTTTTGTTTTCTTTTGGGTAAACACCTAGAATTGCTGGATCATATGGTAGTTCTATTTTTAATTTTTTGAGGAGCCACCATAGTGGTTTCCCTAGTGGCTACATCAATTTGCATTCCCACCAGCAGTGTACAGGGGCTCCCTTTTCTTCACATCCTCACCAACACTTGTTATTTCTTGTCTTTTTCATAATAGCCATTCTAACAGATATGAGGTGATGTCTCTTTATGGCTTTATTTGCATTTCCCTGATGATTAGTGATGGTGACAATCTTTTCATGTACCTGTTGGCCTTATATCTGTATGTCTTTGGAAAAATGTCTGTCCAGATCCTCTATCCATCTTTTGACTGGATTGTTTTTTGTTATTGAATTGACTGAATTCTTTATACATTTTGGATATTAGTTCCTTATCAGGTAAATGATTTGCAGATATTTTCTTCCATTATTTAGGTTGCCTTTTCATTTTGTTGATGGTTTCCTTTGCTGTATAGGAGCTGTTTACTTTGATATGATCCTACTTGTTTATTTTTGCTTTTGTTGCCTTTGCTTTTGGTGTCTGTGCCAAAAAATCATCATTAAAAGTGATGTCAAGGAGCTTGCCCCCTGTTTTCTTCTAGGAGTTTTACAGTTTTCAGGCTTTACATTCATGTCTGTAATCCATTTTGAGTTAATTTTTTGTGTATAGTGTAAAATAGTAATCTAGTCTCATTCTTTTGCATGTGGCTGTCCAGTGTTCCCAACACCATTTATTAAAGAGATTATATTTTCCCCATGGTATATTCTTGGAGTCTCTGTCATAAATTAATTGACCATATTTGCTTGGTTTATTTCTGGACTCTCTATTCCGTTCCATTGAGCTGTGTGTCTGTTTCTAATGCCAAGACCATACTGTTTTGATTATGTAGCTTTGTAATATAGTTTGAAATCAAAAAGTGTGATGCCTCCAGCTTTGTTCTTTCTTCTCAAGATGGTTTTGGCTATTTGGGGCCTTTTGTGGTTCCATACAAAGTTTAGGATTGTTCTATTTCTGTGAAAAATGCCATTGGAATTTGATAGGGATTATACTGAATCTGTAGATTGCTTTAGGTAGTACAGATATTTTAACAATATTAATTCTTCTGATCCATGAGCATAGAATGTCTTTCCATTTCTTTGTCTCATCTTCAGTCTCTTTCATCAGAGTCTTATAGTTTTCAGTGTATAGATCTTTCACCTCCTTGGTTAAATTTATTCCTAGGTATTTTATTCTTTTTGATGCAATTGCGAATGGAATTGTTTTCTTAATTTCTCTTTCTGATAGTTCATTATTAGTGTATAGAAACAGAACAGATTTTTATATATTGATTTTATATCCTGCTATTTTATTGAATTCATTTATTAGAATAGTTTTTGGCAGAGTCTTTAGGATTTCCTATATATAGTATCATATCATCTGCAAATAGTGACAGTTTTACTCCTTTATTTTTAATTTATTTCTTTTTCTTGCCTAATTGCTTTGGCAAGGGCTTCCAAAACTATGTTGAATAAAAGTGGCCAAGAGTGGACATCCTTGTCTTATTCCTGAATCTAGAGGAAAAGCTTTCAGCTTTTCATTACTGAGTATGATGTTAGCTGTAGACATTTCATATATGGCCTTGTGTTGAGGTATGTTCCCTCTGTACCCACTTTGTTGAGAGTTTCTATCATTAACAGATGTAGAATTTTATCAGATACTTTTTCTGCATCTATTGAGATGATCATATGATTTTTATCTTTCATTTTGTTAATGTGGTGTATCACTTTGATTGATTGGCAGATGTTGAACCACCATTGCATCTCTGGAGTAAATCCCACTTGATTGTGGTATATATGATCCTTTTAATGTATTGTTGAATTCAGTTTGCTACTCATTTGGTTTTTGATAAAGGTACAAAGGCAATTGAGTGGAGAAAGGACATTCTTTTTAATAAATGGGGCTGGAACCATTGGATATCTGTACATAAAACGTAATGAACCTCAATCCATACCTCAGTCTTTTATAGAAATTAATTCACAATGGATCATGGACTCAAATGTGAAACCTAAAACTAAAAAACTTCCGAGAGAATATATAAGAGAAAATCCCTATGACCTGAGTTAGGCAGAGTTTTACATATGACTCCAAAAGCACTGTCCATAAAAGGAAAAAAATGATAAATTTTACTTCATCAAAATTTAACACTTTTGGCCTGTGAACACTGTTAAGAGACTGAAAAGAGAAGCTACAGACTAGAAGAAATATTTGCAAATCACATTTCTAACAGAGAACGTTTTTTATAGAATATGTAAGGAACTCAAATTCAGCAGTAATCCATCTTAAAAATTGTCAAAAGATCTAAACAGACATTTTAGATATAGAATCAAGATACACTCGTGGCAAATAAGCATATCAAGGCATGATTCATATCATTAACCATTAGGAAAATGGGTATTAAAACCATTATGTGATACCATAATACATCCGTTAGGGTGGCTACCAAAAGAGAAAAAAGGGAGGAAAAAAAAAAAAACCAACTCCCAAAAAACTGATAATTCCAAATGCTGACTGAGATACAGAGCAACTGTAACTCTCATACATGGCTCATAGGAATGAATTGGTACATATGCTCTGGAGAACAGTTTAGTGGTTTCTTATGAAGTTAGACAAATGACTTACCACATATCCCAGCAATTCCATTCCTGGATATTTGCCCAAGAGAAATTAAAGCATACATTCACATAAAACTTGTATGTGAATATTATGATAGCTTTATTAACAATTGTCAAAAACTGGAAACAACCAACATATCCTTTAATATGTGGATAATCAGTGGTACATCCATGCAGTGGAATACTACTCAGCAATAAAAATGATTGAACTATTGATTCATGTATCAACATGGATAAACTATGAATGCAGTTTCTAAAAATGCTAAAGCCTGAGAAAAATGTAGCTCCAAACCTGTAATAATTCCTTGTTGCACACAGAACAAAATCAAAGCCTTACAGTGCTTATCTCTCTACTCCCACTAGAATATAAACTCCATAGGTGCAATGATATTTATGTTTGTTCATTTATATTTGTTGACTAAAGAAAGTAGATATTAATACTACTGATTTGCAGATGAGGAAACATATCAAAAGTTAAGTTACTTGGTAATATAAGAACAGAATTTGAGCACAAGTCTTTCCACCTCCTACACTTTCCCTTGCCATCACACTGCTTGCCAGGACCTTTGGCTTAGCATCGTTTCAAAACTAACCCATGGTCCTCAAGTCTGACCTCCATGTTACAGTCAACTGGGAGGTTTTTTAAATTCTCTTTCTGGCCTTTTGGTCCTTAGACCAGGTGAGATCACCTCTCCAGGTGATTCTGGTGCATAGTGACAAATGAAAATAACTACAGATTAATAGTGCTTGTTGAATTAGTGAATGAACAGAGTTGATAGCTTAACATATGACTTGCCCACGTTTTTTGTCTGCTGTAGTGTATTGACTTTTCCTGGCTTTTTTTCTTCTGTCCTTATTTCTTGTTTATTTTTTAATTTTTACCTTACCCTTTGAAAATTCTCTTAGAGTCTGTTTTTAAACCATCCTCTCCTCTAAGTATTATTGTGATAACAATTAAACATTTCTGTGGATGTAGAGAGTTCTGGAATCTTCTTCCTTGAGGTACATCTCCCTGATTTCAACCTAGAGTGGAGTGGGCTTGGGACTTGACTGGTTGAATGAACTTTCTACTTGTTTCTATTCTGGCTAAAGAGACGTTTAGTTGTAGAATTACAATTGTTATTCTTATCAGTAGTGCAGACAGTTGCAGAAGGATGAATTAGAAGTAGATGGTCAATGTGTGTAATGGGTTTTCTTCTAGGTAGATGAAGAATGGGAACCAATTATTTCATTTAAGGCAACAACTTCAATCCATAATTATGACTTTAAAAATAATTTACTTCTGTGGAAACAGAGAAGCTAAGAGCAAGTTATTTCTGAAGAACTTTATATTCTATAAAAGATTTCTGGTAGTAGTTTATTAATTTAGGTGCACTTGAAGTTTTGTTGCAGATTATTAACCTGTGAAAAGGGAAGCTGAGAGACAATGATTTAAAGCAAGAGTTATAGAGCCCTTCACAATTAAAAGTTAATCAGAAATTAGGGAAAGCTTTCTAGAGTCCATTGATAAGATACATTTTTCTTACTTTTTTCATTAAGTGACTTATCAAGTGCTGTATTTTACCACTGAAAAATGATGAATTTTTGCCTAGATTTTCCTGTAGAACTTAAAAGCCCCAAATAAGGAATTATTTTCACCTCTTTGATAACCCTTCACCTGCTTCATGAAGAGATAGATTTATCTTAAGTTGGGGAAATAATACTTAAGAATTTGATTCAAACAAAGAGGGAACAGTCACTTCAGGTTATACTAGCTGTGGCTGTGAAAAAGTTAAAAGACACATCTGGCAAATTTCTAGATAAGACTTGTAAGAATAATCTGAGGGAATGGAGCTATGACTTTTAAATGATGCATTTCCTGCTAACTTTCAGGTTTTATTGAACTCAAATTTTAAAAATGAAACAGACTTGGGGCGCCTGGGTGGCTCAGTCGTTAAGCGTCTGCCTTCAGCTCAGGTCATGATCCCAGGGTCCTGGGATCGAGCCCCGCATCGGGCTCCCTGCTCCACGGGAAGCCTGCTTCTCCCTCTCCCACTCCCCCTGCTTGTGTTCCCTCTCTTGCTGCGTCTCTCTCTGTCAAATAAATAAATAAAAATCTAAAAAAAAAAAAAAAAAAAAATGAAACAGACTTGAGAACCACAAAAAGGTTTCTAGATGCCATTATGCTTTTTACCATGAGTGACAGTAATGATTAATGCACATTTAGAGTATTATTGATTTTTTAAAAAGATTTTATCTATTTATTTGTGAGAGAGAGCACGTGCGTGCGAGAGAGAGCACAAGCATTGTCAGAGGGAGAAGCAGCCTCCCTGCCGAGCAGAGAGCCTGATGCAGGACTCCATCCAAGGGTCCTGGGATCATGACCTGAGCCAAAGGCAGACGCTTATCTGACTGAGCCACCCAGGTGCCCCAGAGTATTTTTTTTTTTTTTAAGTATCTTGTTACTTAAAATAAATACCCCAAGATATCATTGATTTCTTAGATATTTCTTTTTTCACATCTTGGATAGAATTTACTTTTCTTATAGAACATTTGCTAAAGTATAATGTAAATCAAAGAAAATGTGTTGTTTATTAATCTAATCCAAACTCCAAAAATGTTTATAATTTGAGCTACATTCTAACAGGGAAGAAAGGTAAGACCAAACAACTCTAAGTTTTCATATCCTGAGGAAAGACCCTTTAGAATCTACATGATATGTTTTATATTTGGTTATAGATTGAAATATATAGTAAACTGAATGGAGTTCTCATTCAGAATAATAAGTCCTTAAAATAGTTAAAGCAGTACTACAGAACACAGATTATTTCACTGAGAATAAACACATGGCTCCTAGATCTGAAAAACAAAAGAAAAAAAAATACAGGGTGTCCCTGAAAAATCCCAAAAGTGTCTTTAGTATATTATGATAAGTGTAAAAGTTTCAGAGGGAAGGATTTTCTTCTCTCATTCTAGATGAAATGATAAAGGAATAGTACTCTAGTCTAAAGATTCAGCAACCCTCTGAAAAATTAAATAAAAAAATTTAAATTATGGGGGCACCTGGGTGGCTCAGTCGTTAAGCGTCTGCCTTCAGCTCAGGTCATGATCCCAGGGTCCTGGGATCGAGCCCCGCATCAGGCTCCCCACTCTGCAGGAAGCCTGCTTCTCCTTCTCCCACTCCCCCTGTTTGTGTTCCCTCTCTCGCTGTGTCTCTCTCTGTCAAATAAATAAACAAAATCTTAAAAAAATATATTTAAATTATGTAGTGATCCAATTTATATGTATACATACTTATACAGTATGTATTATGCATAAAACAAATATTTATATACATTATAAATAGGGTGGTTATTTGTCAAAATGCTGTGATTATCTTCCAGTTATCTTTTTCTTTACTCATTCTACTATGCATATGTATTTGCATATTTAAAGTAAAAATGTCAGTAACAAAGAGCCCTTAAAAGACTCAAATGGTGACCTCATCAAGTATAGATGTGGGCCAGAAAATACACTGCTATAGTAAGTCAGTGGTTAACACCCATCTCTAAAATAGGTTTAGCATTTGTCTTATCCTGCCTGTTCATCTTCGTCTCCATACTCAGATATAACCATTTGGCTGGAGGGGGTTACAAGTGTTTTATACAGTGGTGTGTGCACATTGAAATCACCCAAGGAGCTGAAATGCCAGTGCCCTTGTGCCACCCCCTAGAAACGGATTTAATTACTCTGGAGTACAGCCTGGCTAATGGGACTCTTTAAGTTCTCCAGGTTAATCAACGTACAGCGAAAGAAGGATGAGAACCTCTGTTTTATAGTAAACTTTAAAAAAAAAAAAAAACTCATTTATTTTTCAGTCTGTTAATTTGTATTCTCTTGAAACTGTTACTACCTGTACAAAACTTGTGTTGAACGAATTATATTATTTTCAACTGTTTTCTTAAATAAGCTACGTTTTAATGTCCAGCCTGCCACTGAGTTAATTGGGTAACATGATGGACTGTTGTATTCTGCCTCTATCTTTTCCTCCCTCCAGTCTGTCTTCCATGCTGTCCAAATGGTTAATTTTCTAAAGCATAAAATAATTATATCACTGCCATGCATAAAAGACTTTAATTATCCATTCTTTACAGATTAAAGTATAAGTTTCTTAGTTGGCCCCAACTTACTTTGTTTTATCTTCTGTTCAAAACTAGAGATCCTGAACTCCATGTGTACTGACCATTCCTTGAACAGTCCTTTTATTTCATACCTGCCTTCACATATGCTATGTCCTTTATCACTAATTTCGATCATTGTTCAAGAGTAGGTTCAGAAACATTTATTGGAATGGAGCGAAAGTAGCATTTATTATTGAGCATACTAGCCAAGGACTGTGGGGTTTTTTTACTGTAACTTAACACCTATTCTGAAGTTCATATATGAGCAAAATTTCCTACATTTTCACTCTCCCACAAATTGGCTGAGTCTATTTTATACATAATTTATACAGAGATTTAAGTGTATTCAACCATAAAATTCAGTCAAGTAATTTCCTGCCCATGTGAAAGGGAAAATTGAAAGGCTCATACATGTAGATAACTTTCATAGTACAAAGAGCAGCCTGTGAAAACTTAACAGTCTCTGTGTGGATAAATGTTACAGTTTAACAAGAAGTTAGTTTGGGCAATGTTAAAAATTTGAGATTTTTTTTTTCTATTAAGATAAATTTGGTAAAATGTAATTTAGTTTGTTCTTTTATATATGCTTCCTAGGTTTTCTTAGTGTTGCTAATTGTGTTATTGTTTAGGATACTGCTTTTTAACTGATGTTTTACAATCTTAATTTGATAATTTTTTTCTTCCATTAGAATGTGAAACATGTTGCAGAAACATTCAAGAAGTGGCTGAAGGGGGAAGGAAAAAAGTGCCACTGCCTATCAGAAAAAAACAAAAGAAAACATGGGAAATACAACCACCAAATTCCGTAAAGCACTCATCAATGGTGATGAAAACCTGGCCTGCCAAATTTATGAAAACAACCCTCAGCTGAAAGAATCCCTTGATCCAAATACATCTTATGGAGAGCCCTACCAGCACAATACTCCATTACACTATGCTGCTAGACATGGAATGAATAGAATACTAGGGTAAGTATTATTCTAAACCAGTTAATAATAAATTAGTGAAAGGGAAAAAAATCCTTGATCTTTGAAAATATATACATACATATGTGCATGTTATATGGTATTATAGTGAATTATATCCACTTTTTTTTTTAAGATTTATTTATTTTAGAGAGAGCTCAAGACAGGCCCTCAAGTAGAGGGGGGAGCTCAAGCAGACTCCACCTAGTGCGGAGCCCAACATGGGGCTCTATCTCACAACCTGAGATCACAACCTGAGCCAAAACCAAGAGTCGGATGCTTAACCGACTGTGCCACCCAGGCGCCCCAGTGAATTATTAAGTATGATTTTTTTTTTATTATGCCTAAATTAGACCAGAAGTTTTAATAGTAAGGTTGGTTCACATAGTCTTATGGCTGTAAATACATTTTGATCCTCAGTATGTTTCGTAATATGATATCTTGGAAATATTTTAGTGTTTAATTTATAGCATTTGAATTCTAGAAAAGTACTTATCAGCTATCAACAAATTGCAGGGAATTGTGCCTACAGCGAAGTTTTCAGCTCCGATTAGGTTAAGTTGAAAAAACAGATGTATTTGCCTTATCTAATCATGATCGGGTTTGAGTTTCCTTTCTTTTAACGGGGTTCAGTTACTTGAAAAGACTTCTAAAAGCAAAACATTTCCTTAAAACCAAAAATACTGAGAAAACTTAGAATCTCTCCAACAAGAAAGCATTAGTTGACAGCAAACACGTTTATATGAAGATTCTTACCTCATTACATGAGAATTAAATTTTATGTTTACTAGCTTATAAAATGAGAGGAACAGAGGATAGTAGTTCTAAAACAAATTTAGTGTTTTAAGAAGTAGATTATGCAGCTGTAAAAGTCTGATGCTGGAAGAGAAGAGACACTCCTTTGCTTACATAGTGAAATAAAATTCATAAAGCAGTATTTGAAGCTCTTTAGAACTTGATAAAAAATGTTCAACCTTTTCCATATTTCTTTTAATACAAATCGTTGTTCAAATTAAGCTGCTCCTTTCGGTTTCGTTGAAACATGTCATGTATGCTCTGTTTGCCATGTGCATGCTGCTATCTCTGCCAGGAGTCTCCTCCCCCACCCCTCTCAGCTTTCTCTTTCTTATCTAAGTCTTATCCTTCCTTCAAGGCCCTGTGCAGGATTTATCTGTCTTCTTAGCCTGTCACAACCCAAAAGAACCTCAATCTTTCTTTTTAGCTTCTGTGGCTTTTTTTGTTTGTATGTATTACTTACTTGCTATATACCATATCATTGTGCTTTATAATTTTGTGTATCTTCTCTCTACCTAACTTACTACTTTTTAAAAATGTACCTTTTTTGTACTTCTAGCATCTAGCATAGTGTCTTACACAAAGTAAATAACAGTTTTATAAAATCATTGCACAAGAAAATATTTTATGATCAGGATTTGTGAATGAGAAAAATTCCATGAATGAGCTAAGTCATCCAGACCCATGATTTTATCAAGTAGGAATCTCTGTAACCTCTTAAAAATAAAGTAGGTAGGGCGCCTGGGTGGCTCAGTTGGTTGGGCAACTGCCTTCGGCTTGGGTCATGATTCTGGAGTCCCGGGATCGAGTCCCGCGTCGGGCTCCCTGCTCGGCGGGGGGTCTGCTTCTCCCTCTGACCCTTCCCCTCTCATGCTCTCTGTCTCCCATTCTCTCAGATAAATAAATAAAAATCTTTAAAAAAAAAAAAAAGTAGGTATTTCTTGACTTAGTATTTCTATAACCTCTCCTTTTTGCATTTAGTTTTTGTTTTCATTTCTCTAAAGATACCTACTTAAAAGCCACCTCCAACTCATCTTGTTTGAAATTTTATATTTTTTCTTCCCAAACTGGGTTTTCCCTATGTTAACAACACTAACATATTGTGCTGATATGATAATTGCAAATGTGTGAGTGCTTACTGTTTTCTAGGCACTATTAACAGTGTCTACATGCATTATCTTATTTAATCCTCATCACAACTCTGTGAGGTAGTTTGCTGTCTGCATTTTAGAGGTGAGAAAACTGAAGCACAGAAAATTAAGCCACTTGCCAGATCTCTAGCAGCTTTTAAGTGACAAAGCTAATTGCCCAGGCAGATGACTTTAGGCTTTAGGCTTTTTAACCACTGTGATAGCCTCTTCTCTCTATGGTCAGATAAACCTATGTGTCAGGGCTGCCTAAGCCATTTATTAGCAAGGCAAGTTATTTCATCACTCTGGGCTTAAGTTCCCGTATCTGTAAAATAGATATCTATTACATACAGCTTGTGGAACGATTAAATTAATTAATGTGTTATATGTCTATCATGCTGCCTAAGATACAATATGTACTCAGTAATGTTATTGCTTCTCATTTCTGTAACCCTAAATATCTTCAAATTATCCTTGACTTACTCTTCTCCTTTACCTAACCTGCTAGTAATACAAAGTTCACTAAGTTTTATCTCTGGAATTCACTTCTTTCCATTCCCATTGCCCCAATCTTAGCTCACTCTTATCAACCTGTGCTCCCAACATTGAAAATATCTGATTCCTAAATGTTCTTTTTCCAACTATTTTCCTCTCATAATCTCATATCCAGATTAATCTTGCTCAGTTATATCCTTTTTAATATTTTTTCTATCATGGCAAAACTGTAACAATACCCTATCGTCTATATTATTCTTTTGGCCTCTAATGCTCCCTTGACCTTGCCCTCATTCTACCCAGTCAGCCCAATTTCTCATTACTCTCTAAGAAGCTCTTATCAGTGAGACTTGTTGATTGACTTCCTTTGTGCTCTCCCCACCTTTAGAAATGCCACCGCCACTGCGTTAGTTTTATTCCTGTTGCTCCTTGATTCTCAAATGTCTTCTTTCTTCTCTGATTCCCTCTCCTTTAAATCCTAACTTGGTTTCTGCCTTTTTCATGAATTTACCTACAACTACTCTGACCTGCAGTATTTTTTTGTTTTCTGAAATTCCTACAACTTAGATTTTAAACCATCTTATTGTTATTAAACTCATTTTCTCCACTCGATTGTAAAGATTGTAAATACAATGCTAGACACTTAGTAATGTTCTCAATAGATTAACTATTGAATGCTTAATCCATTAAAGCTTTTTTTTTAAGTTGAGTATTGTCAGTGAGATTACAGAACTGTTGTATTGCTTTAGCTTCCTCACATTGAACACTACAGTATTATTTAGTATCAGGTCTTGTTATATGATTAATTAAAACTTGCTTGGAATACTAAAGTAAAATATATTTAAGTATTATTATTACTAAGATAATATGTATATTTTAACATAAAGAAACCAAGTAGCAAAATGTTTTTTAACCATTTATAGTATAATTTACAAATATACTTTCTAAAATTGGAAAACACTATTAAGAAAGTTATCTAATGCAGTGATTCTTAAAGTATGTCTGAGGACTCCTAGATCCTGAGACGCTTTTAGGAGGTACATGAAGTCAAACCTATTTTTGTACTAATACTGAGGTATTATTTGCCTTTTTCACTGTGTTGACATTTGCAGTGAAAGTGCAAAAAATGGAAGCTAAAACTACTGATGCCTGTAGATGAATTAAGATTGTGGTACCCAGCCTTCCTAGTAATCATTGTATTCATCACTGCCGGCCACTTGCAGTTTAAAAAAAAAAAAAAAAGCCAGTTTCACTTAAAAGTATCCTTGATGAAGCAGTAAAAGTTATATCTTTTAATAAAAGTTACTATTTTTAATTAATCTCCATCCTTGAGTACAGTCCAAAGAAAGTTCATTGATGTGATTTCAGATTTTATATCGCAAGTAACCTAAGAAATGGCCACTTGTTGAATTTTTGGTATAGTATCGAATACGACTATTCACAGTTAGCTGAAAAGGCATTTTAGAATACTACTCCTTTTTCTAACTATATAGAGGCCGGATTTTCTTCATATGCTTTGAACCAAACGACATATCACAACAGATAGAATGCTATGAGAATTCGTCTTCTATTAGCTAGACATGAAATTTTTAAATGTGTAAAACAGTGCAATTCCTCTCACTTAATTTTTTTTTAAGTATAGCTTTTTTTTTTTCATTTTAACATGTCAAGAATATTTAATATGTAATGGGGTCTTTTTATGAATAAGTATTTTTTAAATGTCTGTTTTAATTTTTAATACAAACATAAATATACATAACCCACATAAACAAAAGCTCTTAGGAAACTTCACTGATTTTTAAAGTTGTAAGAGACCAGGGGTGCCTGGGTGGCTCAGTCGTTAAAGCTTCGGCTCAGGTCATGATCCCAGGGTCCTGGGATCAAGCCCCACATCGGGCTCTCTGCTCCGCGGGAAGCCTGCTTCTTCCTCTCCCACTCCCCCTGCTTGCGTTTCTGCTCTCACTATCTCTCTCTCTCTCTGTCAAATAAATAAATAAAATATTTTTTTTAAAAAATAAATAAATAAATAAAAATAAAGTTGTAAGAGACCTGTGACCAAAAAGTTTAAGAATTGCTGATTTGGTCAATATTCTTAACTCTTCGAGGCCGGAATGTATCTCTTTCTCCGTCATGTGGTTATCATTCTATTGAATGAGTAAAGACCTATAGAAAAGATGACATATATTCTCTTTAGTTACCAGTTTGGACTGCTTTTATGATTTGGCCATGTGTTTTATACTTAACTTTATACTTATGTTTACTTTATACTTTCAATTTCAGCCTAAAATTTTTGGGTATTTTCTTCTTTATTTCCTTAAGTGGCTCATAATTTCTTTATTAAAGCCTTTAATATCATATGCTAGAATTAGAAATTATTGTTCTCCTTTCCTAAGAATAAACAACTCTGATTTCCTTAATTTGTATTTTTTTTGTTTTTTTAAAAATTTATTTAGATAGTTAAAATCACAAATCAAATTATTATATTAAATGTTTAGTTGCTTTTGGAATTAAGAAATTACTCCCCCTTTTTTTAAGATTTTATTTATTTATTTATTTGAGAGATGGTGAGCACATGCGAGCTGGGGAGGAGCAGAGGGAGAGGGAGAAGCAGACACCATGCTGAGCAGGAGCCCCAGGCGGGGCTCCATCTCATGACCCTGAGATCACTACCTGAGGTGAAACCACTAGTCAGACGCCTAACCAACTGAGCCATCCAGGTGCCCCCAAGAAATTGCTCCTCTTAACACTGTCATGTAGAATAAGGATAAATAGCATTTATTCATCAGCATTAAATAAAATAGCAAGTCCCTGAAATTATTTGTGTTTTTTTTTTAAAGATTTTATTTATTTATTTGATAGCAAGAGCAGGAACACAAGCAGGGGGAGTGGGAGAGGGAGAAGCAAGCCTCCTGCAGAGCAGGGTGCCCGATGCGGGGCTCGATCCCAGGACCCTGGGACCATGACCTGAGCCGAAGGCAGACGCTTAACGACTGAGCCACCCAGGGGCCCCTATTTGTGTTTTAGATAGCTTCAAATATTTCACTGTATTTAACCTTGCTAGACTTTCCTGATGGCCATTATTTTCTTATGATGTCTCATTTAATTTCAGGTACCACTCTACTGGCTTCAGTACAGTCCCTTGCTCAGCTTGGCTAGATTCCTAATGCATGAAATATATGGATAGACAGAGGTGTATATATATATATATATATATATATACTTAGTCAAGGACCTAGTGGCCATAGAGTAAAGCCTCCATGTGGGATAATACCTTGATTTTATCACCGTTTCCTTTAGCTTTATGGTACCTGCAACGGCAGGCATAATTTTCCCCTATTCTTAAGCAGATAATATGGTAAAAGTAGTTTACAGTTTAGCAGCTAGTTTGCATCCATGTGTCTCTGAACCCAAGTGCTGTTTATTTACATTATACCACACCACACCTCATGCTTCCTTCATGAGAAACTAAATCCATATTCATAAATAGTTACTACTTAATGTAGCAAGAAGACTGTTAGATTTTGTAATCAGTGTGTCCTAGTTGGGATACTTTTTAGTTATATCTTCTGGAAAGTCATGTATAAAATGGGAATTAAGGGACGTCTGGGTGGCTCAGTCGTTAAGCATCTACCTTCAGCTCAGGTCCTGATCCCAGGGTCCTGGGATCAAGTCCCACGCTGGGCTCCCTGCTCCGCGGGGAGCCTGCTTTTCCCTCTGCCTGCCTTTCCCCCTGCTTGGGTGTTCTCTCTCTCTCTCTGACAAATAATAAAATATTTAAAAAAAAATAAAATGGGAATTATAATACTTAGATTTTACAGAGTAGCTTCTTTTGCTTCTTTGGAAATGAAAGAGGCCTGTCTTATACTATAAATAAAATATAAAACCTTCATTAGAACATACATTAATATCAAGCTTTAGGAAGTAATAGAGTTCCTAATTCTTGATTTCTGTTTTTTGACTCTTATATTTTAGGAGTTATTAAGTTCTTTTAATGGGTTAAATGGATTTAAAGGACTGAAATTCTCCTGTCCTTCCCCTCCTTGCCTGTAAACTCCATAAGGACAGGGACTTAATTTGTTTTCTTCACAATATGCCTAAGCTTTAGAGTAGTACCTGCCAAATAACAACTGCAGTACTTGTTGCATGAAAGGGAAGATTTAAAAGGAAGTGAAGGTATATGTATGTGTTAGTACTGAGAGAATAAGAGTGTTGATGGCAAGAAATTGAGGCTGTGGCAGAGCAGACTGTTATTTTGGAGGGAATTCAGTTGAATATGAGATGATAGTGGAATATGCAAGAGAAAGGGACCTATAAGGAGTAAGAATATGGTCTAGAGGTCAGATGAGAACTCAGACAGGATGATAGAGCATTAACAATTATCACAGAAGTAATAATAGAAGACCTTTAAGAGAATCATGATTCCACCACCATTGTCTATAATTTGGAATTCTGTTAATAACTTTATAGTTTACAAAGTATATTCATAGAAACCATTGAAAGATAGATGGCTGTGAGAATAGATTTGCTCTCTAAAAGGAGGGCATATGTATGAAGAGGAAAATGGATTCAGAACTGAATTTTCTTCCAGTAAGGGGTTAGGAAGTGGAGCTATTACCATGGGTAAAGAGAAGTTGTGCTAAAAAAAAATGAAGAGGTATTTGAGAAGGTGTGTACTTATGGAAACCAAGGTAATAGAAAGGTCAGGATATAAATGGATAGTCAGGGGTTCCTGGGTAGCGCAGTTTGTTACGTGTCTGCCTTCGGCTCAGGTCATGATCCCAGGGTTCTGGGATCGAGCCCCACGTCAGGCTCCCTGCTCAGTGGGGCGTCCGCTTATCTCCCTCTC
The DNA here is from genome assembly GCF_004348235.1 of Phoca vitulina. NCBI lineage: Eukaryota > Metazoa > Chordata > Mammalia > Carnivora > Phocidae > Phoca > Phoca vitulina. The sequence goes on along the minus strand of NW_022589707.1, from coordinate 63,801,455 downwards.
CCTCTACACCTCCTCTCCCCCCCACCCCGGCTTGTCGCTCACTCTATCTGAAATAAATAAAATCTTAAGAAAAAAAAAAAAGAAAAGTCAACTATTTCAAGCTGAAAGCAAAAGTTAAGGACAATGATGATGAATTTAGCTCTTAGGAAATTCCTTGGGATGTGAAGAGTGCCATTTCAGTGCTGTGATAAGCATAGATCATTTTGAAGTGGAGATTACAGAAGAAATAGAGGTAGCAGTGATAAACTGGCCATTTGGGAATTAACAGTAAAGAATCTAGAAAAACAAATGGCTCCTGGATAGGTCAGTAGGGTCAAATGAAAGGGATTATTTTCCAGGCTAATGTTTTTCTTACTCCACCTTTCTACTAGTTATCTTCTGTCCCTATTCCAAAATTAACCTGTGCAAGTAGTAAAATACACTTCATAATTACTGACATAGTTACAGAGAGGGGCCTATCTAAAACTTACATATCAACTAGTTATTATTCTATTATGCATTCATGTCCATTAAGGAAGACTCTACTTTTGATATTAAATAGGTGATAGAAAAGAAGTAATATGAATCAATAAAATTAGAATATCCAGCTTTTATAGTTTTAGCACAAAATGTTTATGCAGGTGTGGTATTATGTATAATAAATTTAAGAATCTTTCCTGAGTAAGTATGTATAAAGAAGCTATTTTAATATTTTCACTTGAGAATAATAAACTTTTTGTTTGATTAATCAGAGTCTGGCAGATTGGATATGAGAACATTTGCAAAATTATCTATCTCTTCTCTGTATTGGGGAGGATCTAGAAATGTTTAATATGTGAAAGAGAGAGCTCTCTCTGTATCGACAGACATCGTTCCAACTTGCATTAAATCCTTTGGTGTAAAGGACCCGAGATCTCCTGAAAGAGAATAAATGATATATTGAAAATGGGAACAGGAAGGGCTGGATAAAAGTGGTTTACACAGAATCTTACAGAATCTGAATTAATTTTAATAATTTCTTCCTAAATTAAATTTTTAAGAAAATGAAATCATTTTTGTTAATTTAATGCCTCCTAGGAAAGGTTTTAATTTTGAACACATTTTTAGAGTATCATTTTAATTTTAGTTATCCACTACAATCCCACTATAATTCAACCATTATAAATACATACTATCAACAGTTGTTGACATGGGGAAAATATTGTGTTTTCCTTTTTTTTTTTTCACTATTAAGCAATATTGTGGTCATATAAGGAAACAAAACTAACCATGTTCCTGCCTCCTTTAAACAACTGTTTGAATTATTCTGTGTTCCCTTCTAGTTTGAGCTGTAAACATTCATAGACTTTGTAATGACTTTATAATTTTTTATTTTATAGATATACTATGATTTGTTTCCCATTTCTCCTATAAACCAGACATCTAAGTGATTCCAAATTTTTTTATTCAAAGTAACACCATATTGAATGTCATTGTTCCTATAGATTTTTATTTCTTTTTTTTTTTTAAGATTTATTTATTTATTTTAGAGAGAGAGTTTGTGCACGTATGTGTGTGTGTGCAAGGGGGGGAGAGGGAGAGAGAGAATCTCCAGCAGACTCCCTGCTGAGGGAGGAGCCCGACATGGGCCTCAGTCCAGTAACCCTGGGATTATGACCTGAGCCAAAATCAAGAGTTGGACACTTAACCAACTGAGCCACCCAGGTGCCCCAAAATTTTTATTTCTTTTAAGTTATTTCCTTTAGGATAAATTCTCAAAAGTAGGTTTACCTGGTCAAAGGATATGAACCATGTATTAGTTGTTAATGAGCTATTTATTATGTAACTTGCCCAAGATCACATAAAGAGTGACAGAATTAGGATTAGAGCCTGGCAGTCTATACTAGATGCCATGTTCTTGATCAGTCTACTGCATGCTGGCTTAAGAGATCTAGAGTGCTGTCTTGAGAGATCCCCAATGCTATGTCACCAATCTAGATCATAAGAGTAAAATGTATTCAGTTCATCTTGTCCACGTTATAGCAAGAAATTGGTGTGTCTGACAGTATGTTGAGGATTTCAGAAAGAACAGGATGTAGACCCTGCCTTAGAAACCTATGAACTAAGTGGTAGAAGGAAACAGATATGTAAGAAAGTAACTGTGATACAGTGTAGTGAGTTATATAATTATGATGCTCTATGAAGACAAAGAAGGGAGTGGCCAAACTGGAGGGGGAAGCATAGTGTAAAGAGACTTCTAAATAGGATTGGGTTTGTTTAGATAGTCTCAGTCGAAACGAAACAGCAGAGCAAGCAATGAAGAGCCTACACATGTACGTGGGGATCAGAAGGCCATAAAGGCTATGTTGGATTGTAGAGAAAATATGTACAATTAGGACTTTCTGAGGAAATTTTACTGGAACTTGAGACCTGGGCTAAAAGAGAAGCTTTGGAAGTTAAACAGTGACTGAATAGAGATTGAGAACTCCAGAGAGATTTACCTCCCAAGAGATAGATAAGTTTACATCTGAAGGGTTATGAGGAGTGGGTAAGACCTGAGACCATGGAGACATTCCCTAAATCGTAAAACTCAGAGATACTAGTCTTCTCATCTCCCTAGCGATACTTTACATTTCAAAGGTAAGAACCCAAGATCTTCCCTAGGATCTTTTGTTTACACTCCAGAGGGGAGGAGTCTGCTATATAATCCTTCCAGAATCTTATTTTCAGGGCTCCTTGCTATGTTAATTTGCTATTGCTGTTGTGACAAATTATCACAAACTTAAAGACTTAATACAAATTTTATTATATTAAAGCTCTAGAGATTAGAAGTCTGAAGTGTTCCTACCGGACTAAACTCAAGGTGTTAGCAGGGCTACGTTCCTTCTGGAGGTTCTAGGGTAGAATCCCTTCCCTTTCCTTTTCCAGCTTCCTAAAGCTGCCTGCACTTCTTGGCTTGTAGGTCCTTCCTCCATTTTTTAAAAGAAATAGCTTAGCTTCCTTCCATCTTCCAGTCTCTCTTTGACTTTTGACCCTCCTATCTTCCTCTTAAAAGGAAGGACTTGTGATTACATTAGGCCCACTTGGTTAATCCAGGCTAATTTCACATGTCAAGAACCTTAACTTAATCACACCTGCAAAGTCCTTTTACTGTATAAGGTAACATGTTCATGGGTTCCAGGGATTAAGACATGGATCTTTTTGGGGTGGAGGCATTATTCTGCCTACCATACTCACCTGTAGTGCAGACGCCAGTACATAGAATGATGTCTGATCTGGCTTTAATTGCTATTTCTGGTGGGAAGAGTTGAGGTATGAGGAACTGACCTAGTTATTATAAGTAATAATAATTTATTTGTTTCTGCTTCAGAGACCTCATGTCTACTTTCAGGACAGTTCAAATCAATGTAGTGCTAAAAACCTAATAGCCTGGTTTTGAAGGACCCTACAGCTGAGCTCTCTAGACTCCTGAATGATAAGAACAGGAAAAATCCAGAGTTGTCTGGGACTTTCTGCCTTAGGACCTCTTCCTCAACCTTTTTCTCATAAAAGCTTTCCAGCTTGGCTAACTCATTCAAATTGAAGAGTCTGTCCTAGCTCCTTTATGGTGAGTTTTTTCTGTCAGACCGATATGTCTAAGCTAAAACTAACCTAAACTCAATCCAGATGTAACTAGGGGTTAGCGTTTGGCTCTGCTGCCTTCCCATTGCTGTTCTGTACTTGGGCATAGAAATGCAAATGATACCAGCCCTCCACAGTAAATGTAGGCACTCATCTTCGGACATGGGGCTTATATTCCTATTCCTCAACATGTATTTGTGTGTTTTCTAGTATAGGCTGACTGTATTATAGCAGGGTTTTGTTTTGGTTTTTTTTTTTTCAACTCATTTTCCAGTATCTTATTATAGCCACTGAGTTGGCTCAACTATTAATCCTGTGATCCTAGTTCAAGGATGTATTAGGGAGTTGGGCCTAACTGTCAGATCTAGGTTTGGCATTAGTTAAGGGAGCTCACCTAGACTTATCATTGGTAAAGCCTACCTCTTTGGAATTAGATCTTGGTCTTCTAGAACTGACCACAACTTACTCCCCTCAAAAAGTATTACACTGTGTAAATAGTGCTGGCCAATGACTTTCAGGTAGAAAAATTTTTTTCTAGATTTAAAAATTAGTCCTAGACTTATGCACTACTTCCTGTGCTTATATTAATTGTCACCGTCTTTATTAAGTAAAAATGTAACTAAGAGAAATAGGGCAGAACAATAAAGAAAAGAAGATAAAAGCTGGTGTGGAATGTTTAATAATGTACCCTCAGGCATTCATGTGATTGACATATGAGTCTCATGTGGCCCTTCCTGTTCCTTTCCTCCCTCTGCCCCTTCCTTTTTTCTTGTCTTCCTTTTTTCTTCACTTCTCCTTTATTTTTCTTCCCTTTTCTTTTCTCTTCTGTCTGTCTTCTTTTATTAGCAAATACCGTAAAGATATTCAGCTTTCTTTTTCTTAGTATTTTGTTCTAGAATGGAGTTTTTTATAACTGTACGAATTAGTCATTCATCTTATTTTGAAACAGGACTTCAATAGACATTTTATTAACAGCTTAGAAGTAGAGTTTATTTTTTAAATTTATCTTCTGTGTGTTCTTATTTCAAGACAAGGAGACACTGGTTTTCATTTTTTCCTTTACCATTTTAGGACTTTTCTTTTTGGTAGAGATGGAAATCCAAATAAACGGAATGTGCACAATGAAACATCTATGCATTTGTTATGTATGGGACCTCAAATTATGATATCTGAAGGAGCCCTTCATCCTCGCTTAGCACGGCCCGCAGAAGATGATTTTAGAAGAGCAGATTGTCTGCAAATGATCTTAAGATGGAAAGGAGCAAAACTTGACCAAGGAGAATATGAGAGAGCAGCTATTGATGCCGTTGATAACAAAAAAAACACACCCCTGCACTATGCTGCTGCCTCAGGCATGAAAACCTGTGTCGAGGTAAAACTTTGTTTTTTAGTGTTCTTCATTCTGTAAAATTTGTGTCTTGGTAATATGTAATAATCAGAGTTTTCTTTGCTTATCTTAACAGTTACTTTAGTCCTTTTTGTCCTCTTTGTGGTTCTAAAAGAATCTGGATCCCTTTTAAATAAAGTCATTCTTGGGCAAAGATTAAAAAGAAACCCATAGTTAAACAGTCCGCCTTGGGGATAAAATGGAGCAAGAGCAATTAAAAATTGGCTAACATTCCTGAAGATAACAGTCCTCAATTAAACACTTGTCACTTAGAGTAAGGGTTTTAGTAGAGATATGTTCTACTTTTTGGCTGATTTTTAGAAGCCAGTTTATACATACTGGATATGGCAAATCTTAGCAAGTGGGACTTAGAGCCATGTTACCTGGAATTGATCAGTTCCCTGAGCAAGGGATAAGTATTAATGAATATATTTATTTTGGTCTTTTAAAAAACCTTTGTAATTTAAAATGTGCTGGTTTTTCTGTTTAATCTGTATTAATGTTAAGGTTAATGCATTTGAATTTTTCCATTTATATATTTAGTATATAATAATAGGCTTAGATAAAATCAGCCATATAATACAGGATCTTAACTAAACTAAGAAATCCTTACTCTTCATGTTATCATCAGTACATACAACAGAATGGATTTTTCTCAACTACATTCATATCAATCTATATTTACTCATAGAAGTTCTTTCGTTTAGATATATTAAAGCATGAGTGGGGAGCATTATAGAGTGGATCACAGAGTACCTATGTTACCAAAACTGTAGACTTTGATGGAGGAGCAGTGATCCTAATCAGATTAAAATATGTATCTGAAAATTTAATATTTCTTTAATGTTACTCATATATATTTTATACTTCTAAATTGATAAATATACTAAACATATGAATGTCTTTCATTTTCTTACTCATTTTAAAAGATTACAGCCACTTACAGGATTTCTTTAGTGTATCTGAAGTGACAGTTCTTTTTATTTTAAAAATCCTTCTGATCTTATTTTTAGTTTATTGCTATTATTTGTGACACTGGTTAATCTTTTAGAGTCGTAGTCATATTAACTCTTAGGGTTGTGTCACCTTTGCCCACTAGTAAGTTAGTGACAGTCATTAACTTGAAACTCTTTATTTAAGCAATGCTTTCTAACATTGATTTACAGTGTGATAGAAGGATGTCCTAGGATTGGGGGATACGGGGTGCCTATTGGTAGAATTCCTAAGGCTTTTTACACAAATCTTTTTGTATATTCTATGCTCACCTCCTATGAAAGAATTTCTGCTGAAGTGACTCATCATTATTGATGGGGTTGCATCATATTTCTCAAGTGAGTTAGAGTAGAAAATAGCTTATTCTTGATAGTAGTAATAATTTTATTTTGCTGCTTTAATATTTTGCTTCCAAAAATTCTCTGTAAGCATTGTTTTAGTACTTGTTGATTTTGAAATATGTTTAAAATGACATGCTTATTAAATTGTTCCCAAAAATTGAGTGCAGTGTTTTTACCAGTATTATTTTTTGCTCAGTGAAGGAAATTAGTGCTAGGTTTATTCTGAATTGACAGGCCTGATGATTTGCTTTGTGTGAATGAATGTGTGTGTATGTTTTAACTGTTTGGACTGTCAGCATATCACATTCATAAACCACACCATTTGGTAACTTTTCATTTTTCTGTATTCAGAGGAGCTCTTTGACTTAATGAAACATGCCAAATAGAGCCCTATAAATACCTTAGTTGCATTTATTCTAGTTTTCCTCAACAAATTCCAGCATATCCTTTTACCTATATAAAGTATAAAGTTATCTTTAATCTCTTACGTATACTTGACTATACACTTACCCAGCCTTAGGCCTTGATTGACTTTTGATAATGTTTACTATTCATTAAACTAGAAGAGTTTCCCTTGGAAATGTACGTTAATTAATTTCCTGAGGTCTTAGTGTGTTTCCTAATACTAGTGCATAAAATAAATGCATTGAAATTTAGAACCTAATAACTGTACATCTTACAGTATTAGTTTATAGGTATCTTCATGTGGTATCATACTCCTTGAGTTAAAAGAGTGTTATCAGGTATTTATTAATTTTTTCATAAAGCTAAGAGGTCATAGTATAGTAAAAAGGGTACTGGTTTCTAGTCTTGGTCTTCACAGTGACTACTACTAAACCTCTTTGAGATTATCAATTCCAGCCATCCAAGAGAAAACTATCTCCAAAAGACCTCTTTTAACACTAATTTTCTATTGATCTTTGATTGCTATAAAATGTATCCCATTTTCAGTGTATAGGCTTTAAGGCTAGATTGATTATTTTATTCCATAGTTAAGGCCAACCTGTTTTGTTTTGTTTTTTGTTTTTAACTCTTATATCTATGGAAATATGCCTTCTCTAGTTGTTCAAAATGTTTTTCTCTCTGTGTTTATTTAAAGACAGACTTGGTAAACTCATCGGGTGACAATTTCATATGTACACTTAATAATTTAAACAGTTCCTTATGGCTCGTTATTTTGAACCATAGAAGTGAAATATTAACTTTAAAACTTCCCCTTCTCCTAAGACATGTATCATATGACCTCACTGATATGAGGAATTCTTAATCTCAGGAAACAAACTGAGGGTTGCTGGAGTGGGGGGTGGGGTGGGAGGGATGGGGTGACTGGGTGATGGACACTGGGGAGGGTATGTGTTCTGGTAAGTGCTGTGAATTGTGTAAGACTGTTGAATCTCAGATCTGTACCTCTGAAACAAATAATGCAATATATGTTAAGAAAGAAAAAAAGAAGAAGAAGAATGTAGCAGGAGGGGAAGAATGAAGGGGGGGAAATCGGAGGGGGAGAAGAACCATGAGAGACGATGGACTCTGAAAAACAAACTGAGGGTTCTAGAGGGGAGGGGGGTGGGAGGATGGGTTAGCCTGGTGATGGGTACTGAGGAGGGCACGTTCTGCATGGAGCACTGGGTGTTATGCACAAACAATGAATCATGGAACACTATATCTAAAACTAATGATGTAATGTATGGGGATTAACATAACAATAAAAAAATTTAAAAAAATAAAAATAAAAAACTTCCCCTTCTCCTTGTAGTAATTGTGTTCCATAGTAAGCTAACGGAACATATCACACACAGACACACACACACACAATATATATGTATATAACATAGCAAAAACCTCTTAATTATGAAGTTCTTCTGGAAACTTCCAGGTGTGAAGGTATCAGTAGCTTCATATAGGTTATTGCAATGGAATGTCTAGCCCTGAAGTTCCTTGTGTTATATTGCTGCCTAGTTGACTTCCTTGTATTGATATTCCAAGAGTCTGTCAAATTCAACATACCAAAAACTGTACTCAGTCTTTCTATCCTCTAGCTCCTCCTCGTGACTGCCTCTTTTCTATTACTGATGCCATCATTATACCTATATCTAATCTTGATACCTGGATTTACCCTGGCCTGGTTTTTGTCTTTGTTTTTGTCTTTTTGCATCAAATTCATGCCACTCATTTGCATAATAGAGCTCTTCCTTTTCTCTTTTGGCCAGCCCTCCTATTTATCTCTGTTGACTACTCTCTAACACCAAGTGCTGACGTTGAATCCTCACTTTGGTGTATAAGCGTCTGCCTTGGGCTCAGGTCATGGTCCCAGAGTCCTGGGATCAAGCCACACATCGGGCTCCCTGCTCAGTGGGAAACCTGCTTCTCCCTCTCCCACTCCACCTACTTGTGTTCCCTCTCTCACTGTGTCTTCCTCTGTCAAATAAATAAATAAAATCTAAAAAAAAAAAAAAAAAGAAGAACTTCCTTAAGTAGGAAAATCTGGCGTTTCACAAATATTAATGATTCAGAATTATTTAAGAGATAGAAGTAACACAGAGAGGAATGGGCTGCAATTGTTTGAAAGTTAAAAATGCTTATATGTTAAACATTTATTAAAGACAAACTAAATTAAGCCCGTCTAATTCTAATTTTTTCATATTTTAAAGAATCATTCCAAAGGTCTGCAAACTTTTTTCTGTGAAAGTCAAATGGTAAATATTTTAGACAACTGCTCAACTTCGCCATTGTAGCCTGAAAGCAGCCATAGACAGTACGTAAACAAATGAGTATGGCAGTGTTCTCATAAAACTGTTTATGGATACTCCCACTTGACTTTCTTCTGATCTCCACATATCATGAAATACTCTTTTGATTTTTCTTTCAACCATTTAAAAATGTAAAAGCAGTTCTAGTTCACCGACTATATAGGAACAGGCATCAGGCTAGATTTGGCCCACAGTTTGCACTGGACCCCTGTATTATGCAAAGAATTGGAAGAGGAAAGCAAAGATGACTCCACACTTCAGAAGCGTATTTTAAATATATAAAATAACATTTATGCAGTAAGTCCTATATGCTTTAATTATACAAAAATTTTAAAAATGCTGTGTAATAGATGCCCAATGCATAAAAATGGAACTCTGTTAAAACAAATCTTACAAGAATTTAGTACAGTAAATAATACACTTTTTTCTTAGTTGCTGAGTTTTTGTTTTTCTATTTCTTTGGAATACAGATGGACTTTGGAGAAGAATGGTGGGTTAGGTCTATTAGCATGGCCCAATTAAAATCCCAGTGATTTTTCTCCCCTTGGCCAACTTCCTTAAGAGCCAGCCTAGTCATTAAGACTCATTTTATTTATATTAGTCTTTTTCTGTCACAGTGATTCAATAAATGGTTGATGTGCAGAGGTTATTGCTTTTGATAGTGTTTCATTCTTTGTGAAAAGCATTTTTTAAAATGAGCATTATCTTAGATATTTCCTGTGCACCCCTGTCCTAGTTGCTTATTCAAAGCTTTAAGTGTAGCTACTTATTGTCAGATCAAATAGAAGTCACTAGAAAACTAAAGGTGGTAAGTCACTTTTCCCTTTACAGCCATAAGACCTATTTGACACTTTGGCAGCTATCAGAGCATTTCACACTTCAATGAAAAGCCATAAAATCCATTCACAGGTCAGACTGAAGAGTTTTACTTAATTATATTGTGTTTTTAGCATCTGGAGTTTTAAAAGTGAGAAGAATACAGAAGTTGTAGTCCCAGCTCAACAACTTAGTAACTTTGCCTATCTGAGCCTCAATTTTCTAATATTTATTCAAGAAAGTTATGACTTCATTATTGCCTCCAAAATATTAACAATGCTGAGGGCTATATTAATTATTTGGGCAGTAAATGTTATAGGCATTGAAGGGAAAGGAAGACCATTTTAATTTTACTTATCCTGGAAGATTTAATGGGTACTAGTATGATTTGAGTGGGTAAGATTTCAGTATTTGGAGGAGAATACTTAAAATGTGCCCCTCAGACCTGCAACATCAGTTACTCCTGGGAGCTTGTTATAAATATGAAATCTTGGACCCACCAGGCCTCCAGATTCCAAATCAGAATCTGTGGGGGTAGGCTCCAAGATGTTTTAAGCAAGTCCTTCTGGTTATTTGTTTACGTGTCAGAATTTGAGAAGCACTGTCCTAGGTCTCAGACATATGCAGGTTAAAGTATTTTGCAGAAGAATGATAAGACAGATGACTTAAAATGAAGATAGAGACCATACCAAGTAGAAAATACTAAATGTCAAAGTCAAGAATTTGGAATTTATTTATAGCATATTGAGCCACTGAATATTTTTTATTAAAGAAGTACTATTATGAAAGCAAATATAGCAAGATTAGTCTAATGGTTGTTATGTAGAATAGATTTGAATGGGGTACTTGTAAAACTGTTTCTTGAAGCCTTGCTACACAAAGGATGGTCCTCAGACTGGCATTGGCATCCATTATTTAGAAACTTCTTGGAAATGCACAATCTCAGGCCTCATCCCAGACCGAATGAATCTGAATCTGTAGTTTAATAAGATCCCATGGTGATTCATATTCACATTAAGGTTTGAGAAGCCCTGGCTTAGAGCATAGTCAGTGGGACACCTACAATGGAATCATAACACTTTTTATAAAAAGTACATATATCTAATCCCCACCCTGGTTCCCCCCAATATGACTATCAGGCTACCCGGATGATTCTTACACAGTGCTGGAATAGTGGTTGTAAACATGGCTGCACAAAAAAAAAAAAAAAAATCCTGTAGTGTAGACCATATCTCAGATCAATAAAATTGGAATTTCTAAGGTTGGAGCTCAGACATTAGTATTTGAAACTTCAGATGATTCCAGTGGGCAGCCAAGGTTGAAAACCAACGTAGTAGAGGGAGTGATAGGCATTAGATTATTGCACTGGTTCTGGTAGGAACTGATAAAGAGCCTCGATTTGTGTGGTAGTACTGGAAACGGAAAGAGTAAGGCAGATGCAAGGGACATTGTGAGGACATGGTAGCATTTGGTGACTTGGTCAGTTGATACAAGAAAGCGGGAGAGACTGAGGATTAAAAATGATGGAGGCTTTGGGGTGCGTAGGTGGCTCAGTCGTTAAGCGTCTGCCTTCCGCTCAGGTCATGATCCCAGGGTCCTGGGATTGAGCCCTGCATCGGGCTCCCTGCTCCGCAGGAAGCCCTTCTCCCTCTCCCACTCCCCCTGCTTGTGTTCCCTCTCTCGCTGTGTCTCTCTCTGTCAAATAAATAAATAAAATCTTAAAAAAAAAATGATGGAGGCTTTAAGGGCACCTGGCTGTTTCAGTCGGTAGAGCACAGAGCAGGTAGAGCACAGAGCACGTGACTCTTGATCTCAGGATCATGAGTTCAAGCCCCTCATTAGGCCTAGAGCTTACTTAAAAAAGTAAAATGTGTGCATTTAAAAAAAATAACGGAGGCTGTCTTTGGGTGATATAATTGTTCTCTCATTGGTTTTCCACATTTTCTATAACAATCTGCTATCGTTGTTTGTACTTAAGGTAAAATAAATTATTTTTAAGTAGAACGAGCATGGTTTTGAACCTGGGTCACTTTAAAGCCTGCTGACAATTAACAGACATTTAAAAAGTAAGATGAGGTAAAGGAATTAGTTGAAAGGAAGGGAGACCGTATTGAGTTTTCATTTAGAAGGATGGAGATTGAGGTCTTAGATGAGCTATATGAAATGGTGTTCAGGCTATTGAAAATTAGTACTAGTTGTTTGGGAGTAAAGAATATAGATTTAGAATTGAGTGTCTTCTGCATGGAGTTGGTAACTAAAAACAAGATAAGGTAGAGATGAGAAATCCAAGGAAAAGATTTTAGATTATAGAAAAATTAGAATTGAAGTCACAGCACCCATTTGGAGAATGCCTGTGTTTAAAGCGAGTGAAAAGAAGTGGCCTATAAAGCAAATAGAAAAAGCAAAGAAGAGAACTGAGATAATACTGTCAGGGATGCCAAGAGAAGATTTCAAGGGGAGGAGGTAATCAGTCATGTGACGTGCTGCAAAGAGGTAAAGCAATTAGAACACTAAGAGAGGCTGTTGAATTTGAGAGTACTAATGATTTTCAGAAATACTGTTTTAGTGAAATGGTCAGGGTAGACGTCAGACTGCTGGGAGTAATTGAGTCTTTTGCTAAGGAAGTGGAGAGACAGTGGGTGTCCGTCACTAATTTGAAAAATGTGGCTGAGAAAGAAAGGAAAATATTAGGAAAGTAACTGGAAGGATAACAGAATTAAGATAAAGAACGCCTGTACCAGGAGCCCTTAGAAAGTCAGAGAGTGGAGATAGAGGGGTAATGGAGTGCTCGAGGTCACACAGGAAATAGAGATGATGAAATGGTAATTTTCAACTAGAACAGACTTCAGCAGTCATCTTGTTTTGTAACATCTTTTCTCAGGATTATATAAGCCTCATTTTACAGATGGACCTGTGTAAATTGAGACTTAAAAAAGTTAATTGATTTGTCCAGAGTCCCAGCTCTTTAGATTATGGATCAAAGGGGTGGAAGGGATTTGTCTTACGTACTAGGGGCTGTCCTACCCCTCTTTCTCTGAGATTGGAAACAGAAAGGAAGGCAAAATAAATGAACAGATGTGTTGAGATAGTGATAATTGGATGTTTCTTTTAAGGTAGAACATTTTATGTACCACCGAGTGTGCCAGAGAGGCTAAAAATCACATTTGAATATTCAGTTCTCCTGGCTTTAAGAGTGAGGAAAATGATAGTTAGAATGCTTTGGTTGAAGCATTTAAAAACTACCTCTTCAGAACCAGATGTAACTCCCTTATTATATAAAAGCAAAACCCCTGACTTTTGCAGCATCCAGTTCACTAATATCCCTACCTAATACATCTTTTCACTTATTGGTGTTCCCAACTTCATGCCCCAAATGTCAGTAAGCTGAAGTACTGCTCCAGCGTCAAGCACTACTGCATTTAGCTAGCTTCTGTACCAGAGGTACACAATGCTGATTTTCCTTGCCGAAACAAATGCTGCAAACGTGGACCGTGCATTTCATCACCAGTTACGAGTTTCTCTCCAGGTGCCAGTTGCAGCAATGAGATATAGGTCTTTGTAGTCACTTCACCTCCACTCCAGTCATTTGAGGACCCCTTTCAAAGACAGATTATCAATGAAGGCAAGAAATCTCACCCAAGTTCCAAGTATGTTCAACGGTGACTCTCAACAAGGACTTCTCACACATACCCTCTTCACACACCCATTTTTTTTAAACGCCAAAGAATGCAGTGTATACTCCAGCATATCCTTTTAAGAAGGTTCCCCTTACCAATATTCCAGAATGGCACAACCTCTTAAATCTTGTTGTCTTTCCTTTTGTTAAAGACTGGGGCATTAAGTTAAAGATGATTTATCTTGTTCGCTAATACTTAGAATCTCTTCTGTGGTAATATCTGTTGTAAAGTAAATCAAATCATGGCTTTGAAAGCTTTCCCAGTGTGCATTTCAGAAATCATTTTCTGCTACTCTGAATAAAGAACCAGAAAATGAAGTTGGCTCTCCTAATTCCATAGTAGTCAGAAGCAAATAGTTAATTCTCTGTTAGGATTGGCTAAGCTGTGGAGCAAGCAGAAAGGCTAAAAACAGTAATAGACTCTGCTATAGGTATGGTAAGTCTGTGGACTTTCTACAAGTCCCCAGTACCTCAGTATGTTAGGTCATATAAATATATCCATTTCAACAGCAACATAGGTAGTAGTCTAGGGTCACTGCTTCTCAAGATTTTTTTTTTTTAAAGATTTTATTCCTTTATTTGAGAGAGAGAGAGAATGCACGTGCAAGAGAGAGCAGGGGGAGAGGCAGAGGGAGAGGGAGAAGCAGACTCCCCGCTGAGCAGGGAGCCCAACACGGGGCTCGATCCCAGGACTCTGAGATCACAACCTGAGCCACAGGCAGACGCTTAACTGACTGACCCCTCAAATTTTCATGTGCATAAGAATCTCTTGAACATCAGAATCAGATTCTGATTCAGAGGCCTAGAGTGGGAGGGGTTTGGGTGGTTATGCTGAGATTGAGCATTTCTAACAAACTCCCAGGTAGTACTACTGATCCCCAGACTTTGACTAGAGAGGTTCTAGGTGGTAAATAGCATCTAATATGACCTTGCCCTCAGGCTCTAGAATGTGGCTGCAACAGTGACTGCTTAGAGCTATGCCTAGCAAGTTTGTTTTTTGTAAAGGGCCAGATGTAAAGAGTAAATATTTTGCACTTTGTGGCCGTTAGCCATATTCTTCTTGATTTGTTTCTATGCTTGCTTTTACAATTAAAAAAAATTTTTTTTAACCGTTTTAGCTCTGAGGTATACTCTCAGCCTCAAGCAAGAAGCTGAAGTCATATCCATTGGGCTTGTCAAATTAGCCATGGCTCTCAACCCCGACATTGATAGAAGTCCCTTATTTCATCAGGCCTCTTGGGATGACTATAGAGGAATCATAAGGATTCCAATTCCAAAAGCAATAAAGGAACTTTATAAGAAGAAGATCTCTATGTTTATTGGAGGGAGGGGAGATAAAATTATATGGAAGAAAACTACCTTTTTATTTGATGCCATAATAAATGAAAACTAAAGCTATTCATATTTAGATCATAAGTAAGATCTGAGTAGAACTTTACCGTGGACCCAGGATACATTTGACCTATTCTAATTTATGTGATCAACCTATTCTATGTGGCGGTACAATATCCAGTTACGGTTATAAGAAATTGGTCCAACTTGTGTGTGAATCCCAGTTCTTCTGCTTAATAGGTGGGTAGCTTTGGTTAAGTTACTTAATTTTTCTGAGACATCATAATGTCCCTGGGGTTGTTTATAAATAAGCATGTGTATTTGAAATACTTAACATAGTGCTTGGAACTTAGAAGATAATAAATGGTGGCTGCTGCTATGTTATTATGGTCATGACTGAATTCTATAAAAGAATCAGCTCCATGACTAATTGTCAGGATATTCTTTAAGGTAGAGTATGTCCTAGATTATGGTCCTCGGGCCATTTATGTCCTTCTAATGTCTCTGCAGACATAATGGGGAAATTTGAACCGACAGCCTTTAGTAACAACATATTTAACTTTGCAAAACCATCAGAAACCTCAGTAGTAAACAAGTCAAGTCACTCTTCCATGTTTTGTTTTGTTTTGTTTTTACTCTTTCATGTATTTTTTTTTCTTTCATGTATTTTTAAGGTGAGATTTCTTTGGGCAAAATCCCACCTTTAAAAATTGAAAGATTGTTTGATATAGTGTTTTCCCAGCTTGGTTATTAGTGCTTATTCTCATCACTTATTTTGAGGAATGTTGGAAACAGTTTTGCTTCAGTGATTTGCTCATCCTAATTTCAGTTCAGTGTTGGACTGGATAATGAGGATACAAATGAAAACTTTTGTCTGCCATGTCAGGCATTCAGGCATTAGTGGTAAAAGTAACAGTATCAGCAGTGTTCTTGTTTAAGAAAATTTATGGAAATTTATAAGATCTAAAGCATTGAGTAACCGTAAAATGTTTTTATTTTTAAGTAAAACTTTATTTTTTTGATTGGACAGAATGTTTAAGTATTTCTTTTTAAAGTAATAAATTGGCTTTTGTTGTTACTGTTTTTAACCAAAGGAAATCATCCTAATACCAATAAACAAGAATTGCCGTCTTAAAATCAAAAGCCACTGGTATCTAAATAATTTTTGTCATTGCAAGTACTTACTTTTATGTTTTTGTTGTGTTTCATTATATTGTTAATTTTTTCAAATATGTGGCATGAAATAACTTGTTTAAATCTGTGGTTGCAAGTTTTTGAAAAAATCTTTTTTAGCTTTTAGTAAAACATGGAGGAGACTTGTTTGCTGAGAATGAAAATAAAGACACTCCTTGTGATTGTGCTGAAAAGCAACACCACAAAGATTTGGCTCTCAATCTGGAATCACAAATGGTATTCTCACGAGATCCTGAAGCTGAAGAAATAGAAGCTGAATATGCTGCATTAGACAAACGAGAGGTAAGGTTTTATTGTTTGTTTTTTTCTTAATAAAAAAATTATATGGATTTTTTTCTTTTCATAAGTACTAATCTTATTATATGGCTTTCATGTTAAATTTTATTTTTCTACTTTAAAATCCAATTCATGTGGTCTTTGCAGTGTGCTTAACACCCTGTTGTCTACATAGCCATGATATGAAAATACAGGTAGAAAACCTAGAAATGGTAACTATCCTCTAACATATGTAAATATGTTTACTTATGTTTATTTTTTTTTTAATTATTTGAGAGAGAACCCCGCGCACAGGGTAGGGGGAGGGGCAGAGGGAGAGAGAAATTCAAGTAGACTCCGCGCTGAGCGTGGCACCCTACACAGGGCTCAATCTCACGACCCTGAGATCTGACCTGAGCCGAAACCAAGAGTTGGACGCTTAAGTGCCACCGAGGCATCCCTGTTTACTTACATTTCAATAGAGAGGCTGATGTGTGATATGAAGCCCTAACCATTCTTACTCTTCTAAAACTGCAGTCCCCTTTTTCTCAATCTTTCCCTGTCTTCTGCATTGCTCTTAACAACAAACATGCTTTGGTAACTTTTATCTTAAAAAACAAAAAGAACAAAACCATTTCTCCTTTGGCCACTCTTCCCTAGTCCTGCCCCTCTCCCCCTTCAGTTGTAGCCCCCTATCTCTGATCTGAGAAAAACAAAATTTAAGAGCTGTCTATACATAACTGACTTCCTCACCTTCCATTCACTCTTCAGCCCATTGCAGTGTGACTTTCCTCCCTTCTATTGAGATGGAAGTGCATTTGTCACGGACATCAAGAGTCACCATGTTGCCAAATCCAGTAGGTACTTTTCTCTCCTCATCTTACTTAAATTCTTCGGCAGCACTTGACACAACTGACCACTCCCTTCTTAGCGAAACATTGTTCCCTTAGCTTCCGGGACATTGTTCTTTGGTTTCCTTTGGGTCTTTCTTGTTTCAATAAATAGTACCTCCGTACTGAGTTGCTCAAGCATAAATGGTCAAGCTTTCTTGATTCCTCACTTCTTATGTCCAGACAATCTGGGAATCTTGTCAGTTTTACCTCCAGAAGTATAATCTAGATCCATTTACTCTTCCTGGTCTCTACTCCTACCTTCCAAGGCCCTCTCCATCTGAGTTTCCTAACTGGCCTCCTTCTTTCTGTTTTGGTCCCCTTAGAATCCATTTTGTACACATAAGCCAGAGAGACATTTTTAAACTTAAATTAGATCATATAAATCACTTAAATTACTCAGTGACTTTTCATTGTACTTAGAATAAAATCCAAACTACTTGCTCAGATACAAGACCTTATATGGTCTCACCACTACCTCCCTCTCCAACATCATCTCAGATCTTTCTCCCCAGCTCATTTTGCTCTGATTATAATACGTAGAGTACACTGAGGCTTTTGCATTTGCTGTTTCCTATATCAGAAATCTTCTCCCAGTTTTTCTCTTGGCTGGCTCAGTAGTTCTTCAGAGAGGCAATCTTGGACTATTCTTTCACAAATAGGTCCCTCTCCTTCTATTATTCTTTACCATAATACCCTGTCTATTTTTTATAACACTTATCACATGCTATAATTATTTTATGTATTTATTCGTTTTTTACTTTTCTTTCCTATTAGATTATCAACTCCATGAGGGCCAGAAACATAACTGCCTTAATCAACAGAGTATTTTCAGTGTCTGACACAGTGGACATCCATAGAAGTATTAAGTAAATTATAAGACACAATAAATGTTTTCCTCCCCAAATTATTCTGGTTCCTCCATGTTCAATGCCAACTTGATTCTAAAAGGACTTATACTAACTATTGTTTCTATGTGTTCAGAAAAATAATTGTATTGTTTGGGTTTTTTCCCCAAGAATTCCGACAGTTTTTGAACTTATGTACTCCGGATTGTTAAAGGAACTGAGTTTCTTGGAATTCAGAAATTTATATTTCTTTACCCTTTGTGTTTCTTAGGTTAGGTTATTTTATGGGAATGCTTATTCAGATTAAGTACACATAGAAAGGGAGGCAGATGTCCTAAGCACTTTCACATGGTTGTTGAATCTATACAGTAACAGTCAATAACAGTTATGCTCCCTTCTTTTTTTAAGTGAGGAAGATAAATCAGAAAATAGTTGAATAATGTACCAGGATCAAAGTGAGCTAAACCTGATTCTTCTGACTTCTCTATTTGCTGTACTGCCTACCTTTTCATAATCCATCATCTTGAGTCAGACATAAAAACTATTACTGTAATAATATAATAATTTAGTCAGAAGACAACATTTGAACAATAATATTCTAGAAATAATGTGATGTGATTAAATTGAAAGACATTTGTGACTATATTCAGGCTTTTTTATCAAAGATACTATCTTAACTTATAAGTAAATCAGAAAATAATAGTATTCGTTTTCAATTGATTGAAGATCTAAATGAACTTAATATAACTATAATAAACTATTAAGTTAAAAAAAAGTTACAGAATAGTTTGATAAGACTAGTATGTATTGAGAGAAAATTGAAGTATACCAAAATGGTAATCATGGTTATGGATAATTTTTTTACCATTATTATTTTTTCTATTTGCATGCATTTCTTAAAAGTTATAGTGAGCATTTATTGCTAAAAAAATATAAAAAATTTCCTCCTTTCTGACTCTACCCCCACAGTGGTAACAGTTTCTTGTGTGTGCTACCAGACTTAAGCAAACATATGTGATATCGAATTTTTAATGCAAAAGTAAGGTCATATAGTATATTGAGTTCTGCTAAAATATTTTTAAATTTTTTTTAATTGAAGTATAGTTGACACACAGTGTTACTAGTTTCAGTTCTACAAAATAGTGATTCAACAAGTTTATGTATTAGGCTGTGCTCCCTACAAATATATGGTCACCATAAATTGCTACCTTGTCACCATACAATGCTATTACAATACCATTGACTTGATTCCCTATACTGTACCTTTTATTCCTGTGACTTATTCATTCCACAACTGGAAGTCTATTCCTCCCACTCCCCTTCACCCATTTTGCCCACCACCCCCCCATCATCCCTCCTTCTGGGAACCATTAGTTCTCTGTATTTATGGGTATTTTTCTGCTTTTTGTTTGTTTATTCATTTGGGCTTTTTTTTAGATTCCACATATAAGTGAAATCATGATATTTGTCTTTCTCTGTCAGACTTATTTCACTTAGCGTAATACCCTCTAGATCCATCAAAGTTGTTATAAATTGCAAGAGCTCATCCTTTTTTATGGCTGAGTAATATTCCATCAGGTATGTATATGTACACCACATCTTTACCCATTCATCTATCAGTGGGCACTTGGGTTGCTTCCATATCTTGGCTATTGTAAGTAATGCTGTAGTAAACATAGGGGTACATATATCTTTTCAAATTAGTGTTTTTGAGTTCTTTAGGTAAATACCCAGTAGTGGAATTACTGGGTCATATGGTATTTCTATTTTTAATTTTTTGAGGAACCTCCATACTGTTTTCCACAGTGGCTGCACCAATTTACATTCCTACAAACAGTGCACGAGGGTTCCTTTTTCTCCACATCCTCACCAACTCTAAAATAGTTTTTCAACTTTACAATATATCATTAACATCTTTCCTAAGTCAGAACATGTGATCTACATATTTTAGCCATTTACCTATTAATTTAGATATTTTTTATTATTAAAAACAAGGCTAAAGTGAATATCTACTTGTTACATATATATCTTTATCCAGTTGTGTGATTATTCTGGTTTAAAACATGGATCTAAAGCCACACTGACTGGATTCATATCTTACCCCCATGACTGACTTATTATATGACCTTGAGTAGTTTATTCAGTCTCTCTGCTTCAGTTTCTTCTTCCTTAAAATGGAGATCATAATGGTCCCTACTTTGTAGAGTTGTAGTGATCCTTAAATGAGTTAATATATGTAAATACTTAGAACAGTACCTGGGTCATTATGTGTGTTATCTAAATGTATGCTTTTATAATCATGATCATCATTATTGTTACTGGATGTATATACACACTTTAAAAGTATATTCTCTATAAATTTGTAGAAATTGGTTTGATGGATCTTGAAAAATATACATTTAAGATGCTGTTAAACTGTCCTAAAAGATTATATCAATTTATTTTCTTCTAGTAGCTTATTAAAGAATATTAAAGAATATTAAATATTAAGATATTAAAGAATATTAAGAATATAAATATTAAGAATATTAAAGAATTTCCTCACATTTCTGCTAGCATTAGATATTATCATTGTTTTTATTTTTTGCTAGTTTAGACAAATGGTACCTATTTGAATTTATTTATTTGATTATTCTGTGAATTGATTATTTATTTGCTTTTTTCCCTATGGATTGTGTTTTCTTAATGCTTTCCAAGAAAACTTTGTGTATTTTTCTGTATCCTACATTTTTCACTTAGGATATTCACAGATGTAAATTTTTCTTCCTCTATGGCTTCTGAATTTTTTTCATGTTAATATTATAATATACGCCCCTATATTTTTTCTAGTTTTATAGTTTTGTTTTAATCCATATTAGATTATTTTTGTCTATTATTTCAAAATGTAAAAAACAATACTTTTGTAACTACTTACACACAAATGTTTATAGCAGCACTATTCATAATAACCAAAAGTTGAAGACAACCCAAATCTCTATCAACAAATGACTGGATAAATAAAGTGTGTGGTATACATATACAGTGGTATATTACTCAGTCATAAAAAGGAAAGAAGTACTAACACATGCTACAATATGGGTCAATCTCAGAAACATTGTGCTATGTAAAAGAAGGCAGACACAAAAGGTCACATGTTAAGTAACTCCATTTATATGAAATATCCAGAATAGGTAAATCCATAGAGACAGAAAGCACACTAGTGTTTGCCAGTGTCAGGGAGGAGGAATGACTAGGGAGTGACTCCTTAATGGGCATGGGGTTTTATTTTGGGATGATAAGAATGTTTGGGAATTAGATACATATGGTGGTTGTACAACACTGTTGAACTGAATTGTACATTTTAAAATTGGGTTTTTTGGGGGGGCGCCTTGGTGGCTCAGATGGTTAAGCGTCTGCCTTCGGCTCAGGTCATGATCCCAGGGTCCTGGGATCGAGCCCCGCATCGGGCTCCCTGCTTGGCGGGGAGCCTGCTTCTCCCTCACCCTCCTACTCTTCCCCCAGCTTGTGCTCTCTTGCTCTCTCTGTCAAATAAATAAATAAAATCTTAATAAAATAAAATAAAATAAAATTGGGCTTTTTGGGGGGCGCCTCGGTGGCTCAGATGGTTAAGCGTCTGCCTTCGGCTCAGGTCATGATCCCAGGGTCCTGGGATCGAGCCCCGCATCGGGCTCCCTGCTTGGCGGGGAGCCTGCTTCTCCCTCACCCTCCTACTCTTCCCCCAGCTTGTGCTCTCTTGCTCTCTCTGTCAAATAAATAAATAAAATCTTAATAAAATAAAATAAAATAAAATTGGGTTTTTTGGGGGCGCCTGGGTGGCTCAGTTGGTTAAGCGACTGCCTTCGGCTCAGGTCATGATTCTGGGGTCCTGGGATCGAGCCCCGCATCAGGCTCCCTGATCACCGGGAAGCCTGCTTCTCCCTCTCCCACTCCCCCTGCTTGTGTTCCCTCTCACGCTGTCTCTCTCTCTCTCTCTCTCTCTCTCTGTCAATTAAATACAATTAAATAAATAAATAAAATCTTTAAAAAATAAATAAATAAATAAATTCATTTTATACCTTCTGCTTTGACCCTGATCAACTTTTGGATTATTCTGTCTATGCTAATAGTTTTACATGGTCTGCTATGTAATTGTATTAAACTACATAATTAGGTAGTTTAAAAGATTCATATTCCCGAGGTGTCTATTTTAATTAAGTTTCTCAATTCAGTTAATGATCTGGACACTGTATAATATTATATCTCTATAATTTCTTCTTGATACATTTTAATTAAATTCTTTCCTTCAGATTAGTTTATAAATGGATAAAATCTATTTCTTCATCCCATCACTGAACAAAACTCTGAGTGACTGACTGCTCTGCCAGACAGTTTTAGGAGCTTGAGGATACAGTGAAGAACAAAAATAAGCCCCTGCCCTCTAGGTGCTTATGTTCTAGCATCGATATAGACGCACATAAATAAGGTTAAAAAGTAAATACAATTTGTGAGAGTGGTAACTGCTATAAGGAAATAAAAACAAGGTGATGTGTTGGAGTGATGGCTGGGAAGAGTGTATTTAATTTACATAAACCTGTACAGACAGAACAGAGAAACTAGTGAGTGTTGGACCTAGTTGGGGTCAGGCTCTGTAGGAGTAGACTGTGTGACTGTATGTGGGTAAATGAAGGGAAGACAATATGTTGCTATGAAAGCCATTGAAAGAATTCCCCCCTCCCAGTTCCTCTCCCAGTTTATAACTCAGGAAAACTCAGGCTCTTTTTCGGGCGGGGAACGCATATGGTGGACATGGCCTTAGCTGGCTTCCCTGGTGTGCAGGTCTAGCCTACTGTGCGAGAGCAGCTGCCTTCCTCTTAGATCAAAGTACAGATCAGGGTGGACCAGGCCTTAAGTCCAGGGGAGAACAGCTGAGTAAGAGGAGAGGAAACTGAAACAAAGGGAAAGGTCTGAGAATCCTAAGACTTTCTCTTCCAGGCTAAGCTCTTGGATCAGCTAATGAGAGATTGATATTAAGAGGAATTGGAAATAATTCTCTTTGTTCCAAGTGCCTTTCACATCTTCTAAAATTATAGCAATTAGTAATACATTTGGGTAAATGAGTACCCGTTTTTCATTTTTTAACAATAAGTATGTTTTACCTATATAATTGGGGAAAGCTGTTTTCATTGTGGAAAGAAATAAAAACAAATTCTTCTTTCATAAATACTTTGTCATAGTCTTTTCTGAAAGTTTTTGAAGATGCTATCACTTTATACATGATAGTCAAAGAGGTACAGTTTTTATGTTGGGCTCTTTCACATTTTTTCAGTGACATTTTTTCAGTGGTATTTTGGTAGCAGAAGTATGCACTGATGCAAAAGAGGTACTTTTATTTGCTCTTACCTTTTTAAATTAGTTTCCGTTTTCTTTCTATGTATCGGTACTGACTGCTTTGAAGGTTATTGCTAGATTGTGTTTAATCTGAAAGTAGAAGCAGTTTATCTTTGCAACAAGAAAGAGAAAGGCACCTTCATTTTAATCCTTCTTACAGAAGAGAGGGCTAGTGCCCACTTGGGACTGAGCAATGTATTGAAATGCTTCACATGACCTAATTACAGTTCTGTTGCAGAGATTTCGGAGTGAATATGTTATGTGTTCATGAAGGCAATATGTCTTTCTCCAAGAACTATTTTTCTTCCATTGTAACCTAAATTTAAAACTGAATTTTTTTAAACTTAAATCTATGTAGATTGCTTTATACGATCTCTTTTTTAACCTATCTAGAATCAAATCTCATTTGGCTCACATAAATAAAGTAGAATGATAGCTAATCTAAAAAAGAGCGTTTAGACCGGGTATTATAAGGAAGTGTTGAATCACTGCATTGTACACCTGAAACTAATATTACACTCTATGTCAACTATAATTCAAATAAAAACTTAAAAAATAAAAAGAATATTTAGGAAATAATACCAGGAAATATACAATTGCCACCACTAGAAATATCAAGAAATACCCATTCTCATTGCTGAGGCAGGAGAGGTACCTGTAATCCCAAGTCTGAACTTGGAACACGTTTTTTAGAAGTAATGTTCTACATAGTGTGTAAGTTCTATACTGGAGTGAGTACTATAAATTTAACCATAAAAGGATTTCTTAGATTTTTGCAGGGGAAAGTGTGGTTCATAAATTAGCTGAAAAGCAAACTGTACACGGTAATTTGGGGATTATAAAGGTCAGGAAATTTATCAGATCAACTGAGAAAAATTATCCCTATTGAATAGAATCCCAGTCATAAGTGGTTAAATAAGAATTGGTGAAAGGAGGGCGCCTGAGTGGCTCAGTCGGTTAAGCCTCCAACTCTTGGTTTTGGCTCAGGTCATAATCTCAGGGGCATGGGATCAAGCCCCCTCCCTTCCCCATTGGGCTCCCCATTCAGTGGTGAGTCTGCTCTGCCTCTCTCCCTCTCTCCCTCTCCTTCTGCCCCTTCCCCCACGCGTGCAGCCTCTTTCTCTCTCAAATAAATCTTAAAAAAAAAAAATTGATGAAATGGTTTCCACGATACCCCCCAAAAAATGAAGCAAGAAATACAGTATCTTATTCTAAAATATCTGTAAATCAGCTAAAATGGATGAGGTTTGCTAATTGCCCAGAGTTCTCTGGAGACTGTGATACGTGCTGCAAGAGGACATCCTCATTCTTGGGAGTTTCTACTGTTTTTTAAGCTTTCGTCTTTGTCCTTTAGTCTATGTTTACTGTAGTAAGCTGGTTAACAACTGTTTAAAAGAATTGAAGTAGATAATTCATCAATGTTAATAACACAATATTGAGTAAAAATAAAAGGAAATTGTGTAAATATATATAATGTTATGCTATAATGTTATGACAACCATACATCAAATTCATGATAGTGATTTCCATAGGCAAGGATGGGGAGACTTAGGGAAATGTAATGGGGAAAACATGTCATGGATTATTTTAGCTTTTACATAATCCCCCCCTTGTCCCCTCGGTCTGTTACCTGCAGCCAACTGCAATCCAGAAGCAAATGATCTTCCTTCTGACATATCCTCAGAAGGTCAGTAGTAGCCTAACACTATATCATAATGCCTATGTTATTCACCTCACTTGATCTCATCACACAGGCATCTTATCATCTCACTTCATCACAAGAAGGGTGAGCACAGTCCATAAGATATTTTGAGAGAAACTACATTCGTACAACAATTACAGTGTATTA
The DNA here is from genome assembly GCF_004348235.1 of Phoca vitulina. Taxonomy (NCBI): domain Eukaryota; kingdom Metazoa; phylum Chordata; class Mammalia; order Carnivora; family Phocidae; genus Phoca; species Phoca vitulina. The sequence continues at coordinate 63,776,178 of NW_022589707.1, read as the reverse complement.
TAATTGTTCTGTTTTATTATTGTTAATCTCTTACTGTGCCTAATTTATAAATTAAACTTTATCATAAGTATGTATGTATAGGGAACAACAGTATATATATATAGGGTTCAGTACTATCCATGGTTTCTGGGATCCATGGTGGGGAGTATTGGGACACACATTCCCTAATGGATGAGGGTAGAGGGGAGACTACTGTATAAAATTTTGCTTCTTTTGTTTCATTTTGTTTTAAAAAGGACTTGAAACAAGTATGACCAAAATGTTAACAGTAATTGTTTCTGAGTAGTGAAACACTTGTAATTTATATTCTTTATATGTTTTCTGTTAAAAGCAAACAAAGATAAAAGATAACAAAAGAATAAAAAACTTGAGACGATATAGTACCTATATAAAGAAAACTATATTTATAGTACCTATATAAAGAGCATTAACGAACACTTGAATAAACAGAGATAATATGTTTACGATAAGAACTCTGAATAGTATGGCATAGTCACATTTCCCCAGGTTAATTAAGAAGTATCATATAACCCCACTAATAATCCAAATTAGATCTTAATAAATGTAAATGTTTGTTGGTTCAGTGGTTAAACTCAAGGAACAGGGCGCCTGGGTGGCTCAGTCGTTAGGCGTCTGCCTTCCGCTCAGGTCATGATCCCAGGGTCCTGGGATTGAGCCCTGCATCGAGCTCCCTGCTCAGCGGGGAGTCTGCCTCTTCCTCTCCCACTCCCCCTGCTTGTGTTCCTGCTCTTGCTGTCTCTGTCTCTGTCAAATAAATAAATAAAATCTTTAAAAAAAAACCAAACTCAATGAACATATATATTTACATATATAATTGGTTTGTAAAAAGCAAAGACTGGATAAAAATCCTTGAGAACTTTAGTCATGATTATTGCTCAGTGGTGGTATTACAGGTTTTTATTTCGAATTATTTTTTGTACTACCCAAATTTTTAAAATTGTAAAGTAAGATGGTTTGTCATTATAGTATGGTGCCTTTATTTTAGAATAATAAGGTTGCATGAGCCTTGGCATTCCACTTTCTAGCTTATAAAAGACTTGTGAAACAGTAGTTTGAGGTCCATGATAGTGGAGCACAAAGAGCCTTTTTAACTTCAGTAATCAAACTGAAACAGGAAGATTGAATTAAATGATTATCATATATATTTGTTTATAGGCATTTAGGATTTCCTAAGAGTATAACAGCCAACTTAACTTGATTTTCTTCTTTTCAAAGCCATATGAAGGATTAAGGCCTCAGGATCTTCGTAGATTGAAAGATATGCTTATTGTGGAGACTGCAGACATGCTTCAGGCTCCACTGTTTACTGCTGAAGCTTTACTTCGAGCTCATGGTAATGAAAAATGTCTTATGCTTCTGATAACATGAGTGCCTTTTGAAACTTTTCAGAGTTAAAATATGGCTATTTTACTATTTCAATATAAAACAAAATAGTTTGTTAAACAAGCCTAAGTTGTTTTTTGTGTAGTGGTTACTGCAGTACCCAGCATCCTCAGAACATTCTGTATTTTGGAGTATAAACTGGCTATAAATCATAGAGGAGAAATAGGAAATTTGTGTTTAAAAACCAAGCTACTAAATCATCTTATGGATTGTCTAATTTTAGAAATGTGCCTGATTTGAGCGGGGTTGAAAGTTGGACTCCATAGTCCTAATCCTAGTTTTAACATTCATTTTTACTAAAGTCAATTAAATACCTAACAATTGTGTTATTAGTACTGTCAGTTATATTCATTTTATATAAAAGCTCTTTCTCACCATGAAGTGTACAAAGCGAAATTATGGAGTCAATACAAGAATGTACTATCCCTTTTAAGTTTTTTTTTGCAAGGGGGGGTTGTTGTTGTTGTTGTTTTAAGGACATTAACGACTTTACTTAGGAAAACTACTCAGCTTGTTTTAAGTTCTCTGTGATACTTAAGGCAGCCATTCTGGTAGTTGTCACATGCTGAGTTGGACCCTGTCATTGCACAGTTCGTATTTGATATTTTGGGTGGTTTCAAAGATAAGTTTTTTCTGATTTAAAAATTATTTTTAAAAAGAGAAAGGTAAAATGTCTCTTCTGCCTGGTTTACCTGTCTATTTGAACTATAAGTCTATCACCTATACTAAAATAGAATGTCGGGGCGCATGGGTGGCTCAGTCATGAAGCGTCTGCTTTCAGCTTAGGTCATGGTCCCAGGGTCCTGGGATTGAGCCCCGCATCAGGCTCCCTGCTTGGCGGGAAGCCTGCTTCTCCCTCCCCCACTCCCCCTGCTTGGGTTCCCTCTCTCGCTGTGTCTCTCTCTGTCAAATAAATAAAATCTTTAAATATATATATATATATAAATTAAAATAAAATAAAATAGAATGTCAACTTCCAAATTTTTTTATATAATTTTTTGATCAGAAGAAAATTTAAAATTCCATATTTCATCATCCCTTGGTCATCACTGTGAATAATTTGGTATATAACTTTCTAGAATCCCTACCTCTAATATTGATATTTCCCAGGGTTCTGTACTTGAGATTATTTCCACTTTATATACCAGTGGCTCGTAAATTTTAGTATAAATAAGGATTACCTGAGAAACTAACCAGAGATTCCTAGACTATTTCTGGAGAGTCTAGGTCATTAGGTGAGGGGTGAGGCTTAAAAATACAAGTTGTAAAGACACCTACCAAGTGGACCAGTCTCAGAGAAGCATTGCTGTACACATTTATCTAATGAAACCAAAGGTTTCAAAAATCACCCAAACAATAAAGTATATCTACAACCTGACTTTAATAAAGTATTTGAGGTTGGGTTTCTAAATGTCTGTTTAACATTTTTTCCTCAATCTAAGGATGTCCACACCTAAACTCCTCTTTTCTCCCACTGTCGTGATGCACGAGCGTCACATTCATCAAACTACCCTGCCAGAAATGTGAAAGTCATACTTCACTCCTCTGTGCTTGTTACATTTGGCCACAGTCTCATCATTTCTTAAGTGTCTCTCATCTTCCCATCCCCGGCTCCAGCTCCCTCTCTAGCTCTTTCCATTCCCATTGCCACTGAGTTAAATTCAGGCTGTCATTAGTTTCCATCTAAATCATAGTCTCCTGAGTCGTGGTCTCCGGTGTTGTCATTCTTCTTTTACCCTATTAATTTTTCATATTGCCATTAGACTGTTCTTTTAAAATGCACATTTGAGCATGTCACTCCCTCACTGAAAAACCCTTCACTACCTTTCCACAGACTTAAAACCATCTAAACTCTTTAGTAGACCTTCATGACCCAGATTTCTTTACCTGGGCTGTCATCTCCCCGTTTCTTTACTTACCCACTCTTGCTTGTCCTTAGTAACCACATCTTCCAGGAAACCTTTTCTGCTTATGTGTTCCCAAGTCTGCACTGAGACCCTTCCTGTCTATTCCTACTACATCCTGTGTCATACAGTTAGAATACAGTTTTATAGTAATCTCTTTATTTGCTTTTCCTCTAGATTAACCTGGGAGCTCTTAGAGGGAAGCTTTTAATGTTTTTTGTTTCCACAGTACCTGACATACATTAAGCTCTCAGAAAATGGTTATAGAATGAATAATATATAATAAATAATATACCTGAAGTGTTATTTATATATACGTTACTCCTGCACATATTCCATTGTCCAAAATTCAGTCACTTGGCCACACTTAACTGCAAGCAACAGTTCTACACTGAAGCATTTTTTGTATACTTATGACCATTTCTGGGTAATGTATCGTAACTCTGAGTAACAATGTATAGAGAATCTAAGTTATATGAAGTATATGAAGTATCACAGTCTAAGTTACAATATATAAAGAATCTAATCTAACTTTACCAAAAAATTTTTAAAGGAACATTTTCATCTCTATTTGTTTACATTGTGTCATCAAGTATTATTAAATGATCAATTCCAGGGGCACCTGGGTGGCTCTGTTAAGTGTCCAACTCTTGATTTGGCTCAGGTATGATCTCAGGGTTGAAAGATCAAGCCCCACGTCAAGTTCCATGCTGAGCATGGAGCCTGCTTAAGATTCACTCTCTCTCCCCCTCTGACCCTCCCCCCCTAAAAAAATTATCAACTCCATTTTTACTCCATTGATATTTTCCTAAGTTACTTCTTTTACATAATAGGGGTCAGTTCTAATAAGGTGATAATCTAATTGAATTTTCTTATTTGGTATTATCTATTCTGTGATAACTTTTTTGATAACTTAATAGGTCTATATTTCATTTCCCTATTTAGGCATAAAATAGAGGCTAGCAGGTTTTCAAATGGACATCTCTTCTATACTATTTGAATAATACCAGTAACAGTGACATTTGATAATCAAATAAGATAGAGATAACTGATGTTAGTGAATGAAATAGTGCACAGAACTACAATTTCTACTAATTGCTCTCAAAACAAGGATAGGCTGTGTTTCAGAGCTATTAACTGAACTACTTAGAAGATTTATAGATTATATCCTGGGTAACATTCCCTCAGCTTTACACAGGAAAGTAGATTTGAGTATTATATTATCTGTTGTCAAATGTAGTCCCAAGGTAATGAAGTTGATCTAGATTAAGCAGAAGACAGAAATGTTTGGCAGTATTTACTGAGCAGTAATTGAATTTTAAGGAAGACTCTGTTAGGAATACAGAGGTCATTCTCTGAGTATTTCCTCAGTAATACAAGTAACATAATTGAATGCTACCTAATAAGAAAATAAGTAAAATTTACAAAATACGAGACCAAAGGTAATTTGCTTATGCTTAGAATTAGTTTATATTGAAGTATTCTTTAAGCTCCTTTGAAGACTCATCATCTTCTCTAGGTAGTTAAACATCAGTGGTCTACATCTTCTCACTCTGCTCTCTTCCTAGGGAATGATATCTTCTTCCAAGGTTTCTATAGGTAAAGATTTCTCCCTCTGGACTAGACTTCTTTTCTTAGCTCCACACCCTTGTATATAACTGCCTTTTTTTTTTTTTAAGATTTTATTTATTTATTTGACAGAGAGACACAGCGAGAGAGGGAACACAAGCAGGGGGAGTGGGAGAGGGAGAAGCAGGCTTCCTGCAGAGAAGGGAGCCCCATGCGGGGCTCGATCCCAGGACCCTGGGATCATGACCTGAGCCAAAGGCAGACACCTAATGACTGAGCCACCCAGGCGCCCCTATAACTGCCTATTTTAAAGCATCTCTAGGATATCTCAAAAGCATCTTAAACTCATTATGTCTGAAACTAAAATCATGCTCTTCCATCTGTACCTGATTCTCTGGTATTCCCTATTTACATAAATGGCACGAACCAACCAGGTGGGTAAACCTGGGACACCAACCTTGATATATCCTGTCCTTCAGACTCTATGTCCTATTGTCGCCAAATTGTCACTTCCACCTTCCATGTGTTAAACTCCTCTCTTTCTCTATCTCCACTACAACCAACCACCTACTTCTAGCTTCCATCATCTCTCACTTATACTACCCATTCCCCTCCTATTTGGACTGTGTTCCCTCTACTCCTGCCCTATCTAGTTTCTTTGTTTGTTGTAGTCAGAATGATCTTTTCAAATCTGATCATGACAACCTGTCCTTCCTAATCCCAAACTCAGCTTCTCAGTGACTTCCTATCACTCCTGAGCTGATGATGGAAGTGTTATTAAAAAGTCCTGCATGATCTAGCCCCTGCCTGTTTTTTCAGCCTCATCTCATGCAGTGCTTTCCCTCTGCTCTCCATGCTACAGCTACATTGACCTTTTTAACTTCACAAGGATGCCATCTTCCCTCCTACCACAGGGACTTTGAACATGCTGTGCACTGCCTGTCTAGAATGTCTTTCCCCCTCCGTTTTACTACTTAACTCCCACTCATCTTTCATTTGTCCACTTCAAGCTATTTCTCCAGAGTCAGACCTTCTCTGACTTGGGATTCTCTACCTGTCCTTCATGGCACCCTGACAGTGATGATTCTTTTACTTAACGTCTTTCTCCTTGCTAGACTGTAAGTTTCATGAAGGCAGGAATCCTGCCTGATTTTTCCTCCCATTGTATCCCTACTGCCTGACACAGTGCATGGCACATAAAAGACACTCAGTAAATATTTGCTAAGTGAATGATGTGATAGAATCCAAGCAAAAGTTGTGCTAAAAAATACTTATAGTAAATAAGATTAAAATTTAATATATTTAGTATCTGTTTATAGAAATTATAGTAGTTCTTTTTTTCCTTTATTAAACTGATATAATGGATACTTTTGAAGAATAATCTTACTGTGCTAAGAAAAGTAATTTTAACTTTTTAAGTAAGTAATGACCTATCAAAACACTAACATCCGGGACACCTGGGTGGCTCAGTCGTTAAGCGTCTACCTTCGGCTCAGGTCATGATCCCAGGGTCCTGGGATCGGGCCCCACATCAGGCTCCCTGCTCCGTGGGAAGCCTGCTTCTCCCTCTCCCACTCCCCCTGCTTGTGTTCCCTCTCTCACTGTGTCTCTCTCTGTCAAATAAATAAATTAAATATTTAAAAAAAAAAAAAAACTAACATCCATGTAGCAGCATTTCCTGGAATGCACCCATGCAGTTTTTTTCACCTGTTGGATTTTTTTCCTCTTTGTAATCTGACCCCTTTCCCAATCTTATTTTCCATCTTCTCAAACGACAACATGGTATGCTGTAACTTTACAGAAATGCTCACGTCTCTTCCTTATATTTCTGTGCCCTGCTCATATGGTTTACACAGCTGGAAATATACTCGTTCTACCTGTATTGCATGTCTAAATCATAATTATCCTGCTAAACCACCAAATACACTGATTTAATATGTTTGAGAAAAGTCTTGCATAGAACATTTCCACAGCTTATTTGTATTAGAGATGTAAAATTGTATAGAATGGGCCTATGTTGAATAATTGACTCTATACTACTCATGACCCTATACTTCATTGTGCTACAGTGGAAAGAAAACAAGTTTTAGAATCACAGAAATTGGTTTTAAATCCCTCACTATCTGTGTGAGCCTAGGCAAGTTACAGAATTTCCGAGTCCTCGTTTCTTCACCTAAATAATGATTGAAACGTTTGTTGGGAGGAACAAATGAAATAATGTGTGTAAAACAGCAAAATAATTGGATGTATTTATTTATTATTTTTAATGGGTTAGGTTTTTATGACTCTGAACTATGTAACAACATGTGTCACTTGGCTATTTTAAAAGTGTTCATATTAGGAAGATCATCTTTTTTAGTTAAGTCAGATGTGAACTCACTTCATACAGAATGTATACCTAATGCACTAAAACTTTATAACCATAATCCCTTCAGAAGTTTCTTCTGCTTTCAAGCTGTTTATCAAATGATTTTTGGACTCGTTGGCATTTTGATGTGTTTATAGTAAGCTATGTAATCATTTTACAACTTGACACCAGTGAAACAAATTGCAAATTTTACATATTTTTCTTGAAAAGAGTAAAATGGCTAAGTCAAATCTATGCCATGAAAAATTTAGTAACTTCCAGAAGTGATGTGTGAGGCACCTCTTTTGATTATTAGTAGAAATGACTGGAAGTTTTGACGATATTTTAGATATTGACACAGTTGTAAGTCACAGTAGATTATAAAAGTTTAAATTCTGTTTTAAAATATTCAGGGGCGCCTGGGTGGCTCAGTCATTAAGCGTCTGCCTTCGGCTCAGGTCATGATCCCAGGGTCCTGGGATCGAGTCCCACATCGGGCTCCTTGCTTGGCGGGGAGTCTGGTTCTCCCTCTCCCTCTGCCCCTGCTTGTATCCCCTCTCTCACTGTGTCTCTCTCTGTCAAATGAATAAATAAAATCTTTTAAAAAATAATAATAATAAAAATTCAGGGTGGAGCACGTGGGTGGCTCAGTTGTTGAGCGTCTGCCTTCGGCTCAGGTCACGATCTCAGGGTCCTGGGATCAAGCCCTGCAGCGGGCTCCCCGCTTTGCAAGAAGCCTGCTTCTCCCTCTCCCACTCCCCCTGCTTGTGTTTGCTCTGTCACCATATCTCTGTCAAATAAATAAATAAAAATCTTTTTTAAAAAAAAAATATTCAGGGTTTGGGGCACCTGGGTGGCTCAGTCAGTTAAGCATCCAACTCTTGATCTCACCTAAGGTCTCAATCTCAGGGTCATGAGTTCGAGGCCTGTGTTAGGCACCATGCTGGGCATAGAGCCTACTTTAAATAAATAAGTAAATAAAAATAAATATATATTTACTTATTTATTAGTGGATATAATATACCTGAATATTCATTTGTAATTACTAATTTGATATAAATAATTTTCCTTCCTTTAGGTGGCCTATATCTCTTTAATTTATCCTCACTTTATTTTGTTATATGAAACTCTTAAAAAACATCACCATATTTCCTGTTTTTGAGAGCTATCATTCCATTTTTCTTAAAGACTGGGACAGGGAGAAATTACTTGAAGCTTGGATGTCCAACCCAGAGAACTGCTGCCAACGATCAGGTGTTCAGATGCCAACTCCACCACCAAGTGGATATAATGCCTGGGACACACTCCCTTCTCCAAGAACTCCAAGGACTACACGCTCTTCTGTCACCTCTCCAGATGAAATAAGTTTATCTCCTGGGGATTTGGACACCAGTTTGGTATGGTTCAGTATTCAATGTACTTCCCATAGTTTTGTGTTTAGTCTTTTAACTTTTAAATTATTTAATATTGTTTCATGGAAGGGGCACCTGGCTGGCTCAGTTGGTTAAGCAGCCAACTCTTGGTTTTGGCTTGGGTCACTATCTCAGGGTTGTTAGATTGAGCCCCATGTCAGGCTCTGTGCTGGGCGTGGAGCCTGCTTAAGATTCTCTCTCTCTCCCTGTCCTTCTTCCTCTGCCCTTCCCCTTACCCCCGTGCTTTCATTCTCTCAAAATATATGTATATATATAGTTTCATGGAACCCTTGTAATTGAATCCTATACCCTTCTTAAAGGATTCAGTTATTTCACCCTTTGGTACAAATATTTATTATCACAGAATATTTTTGTTATCTCTGAATTACAGATTGAAAAACAAAAGGTTTTCTTTTCTCATTTCAAAACAGAAAACATAAAAGAGTTTGAGAAAGCCATCTACTATATTTACACTTAAAATCTCTAGGTGCTTAAAGTTTTAAACACACCATACTGAAATATTAAAAGTTGAGTTTGTGATAGGCACTTTAAATTTTAAAAATATGAAAAAATTTTTATGTTTTCTTTTCTTTTTTTTTTTTTTTTAAAGATTTTATCTATTTATTTGAGACAGAATGAGAGAGAGAGAGCACATGAGAGGGGGGAGGGTCAGAGGGAGAAGCAGGCTCCCTGCTGAGCAGGGAGCCCAATGTGGGACTCGATCCAGGGACTCCAGGATCATGACCTGAGCCGAAGGCAGTCGCTTAACCAACTGAGCCACCCAGGCGCCCAATTTTTTTGTTTTCTTGAAAACACTTATAATGTGTTGATAATTATATATTTGTTTCAGTAAAGCTTTGGAGTATATCATCTAGATATATTTGTGGAATAAATGTTTGCTTTTTATTGAGAAACAATAGTGCCATTGTCTACATTTTTAATTGGCATACGATTGGTATACTGTTGCAGGAAATTTTGACGTTTCTTTAATGGTTCAGCCGCTCAAAATGTGTGATAAAAATGAAAGCATTCTGGGTTTTATCTAGGCCTTCTTGGAAAATAAAATCCAACTTCTCTAATTTGCATCTGTAACATTGGAATGTTTGCTTCTAATAAGTTATTGTTTAGAAGATACATAGTTTTGTAGCAGGGTTCCTTGGGTAGAAATCCTTAAATTCCTACTCTGAATATCCGGGAGTTTTTATCTTGAAAACACAAAGTTGCTCTGTTTTTGTAGATTTTCTGGGATGAGTATAGGCTAAAGAACATGATATTGAAGTGGTTATTTTGCAGTGGACAATTTGATCTTGACCTGAATAGATTTTAATGGTTTGTTTCTTATACTTTTTTTCCCTAAATGCATAGTTGCTGATTAATACATAAATTTGGAATTTAAGAGTTTGACTTGTGCATTAAAACATTTAAGTCCCTTAATAGTTTATAATAAAGTAGGCATGGTATTTGTTATTCAATCAGAAGTAGGCACACTAACTTTAACTTCCCTTATAACTTTGAAACACTTAACTTTATAGTTACTATAGTAGTATTTTTGCCTTAAGCCAGTGAATAAATAAATATATCATTCTCTATCCGAAGTATGACTTTTGTTTAAATCATTGCTCTTCTTCATTTCCAGTGTGACATTTGTATGTGCAGTATTTCTGTATTTGAAGACCCAGTGGATATGCCCTGTGGACATGACTTTTGTAGAGGATGTTGGGAGTCGTGAGTATATGTGCAGCTTAGTATTTCTTACTGCATGATAGCACTCTGATTTGGTAATAAAATTGTCTGCTTTTGATATTTAATGATATGGATTATTCATACTGGTTTCAGAGTTGCACTAAAATATACTTTTTTTTCTCATTTTTACATCTTCCCATTCAGTAATTAATATTCTTTAGCTTAAATGGAAGGTACTTTTGGTAACAAAGCAGGTATATGGAAGTAAGTTTTCTTAGTATTTAATTTACATTACAACTAATGTAAATTTCAAGCCTACACCTAAGTATTAAGAATAAGGTTTTTTTTATACTCTTAAGAATTTGTAAGCATTGGGGTGCCTGGGTGGCTCAGTCGTTAAGAGTCTGCCTTCGGCTCAGGTCATGATCCCAGGGTCCTGGGATCGAGCCCCGCATCGGGCTCCCTGCTCGGCAGGAGGCCTGCTTCTCCCTCTCCCGCTCCTCCTGCTTGTGTTCCCTCTCTCACTGTGTCTCTCTCTGTCAAATAAATAAATCTTTAAAAAAAAAAAAAAAGAATTTGTAAGCATTTGTTTTATGCTTTCTCTAAATTTTTTTGTGACAAGCAAATAAATAGCCTTTGAAATCTATAAGAATATGTATAAAATTCCTTTTCAGTCAATTCATAGGTTAATGTCTCTTCTAGACATGGTTGGGTACAAATGGGAAATTTATTTTGTTTCTCATGTTTGTCTCTATTCTCCTTCCCATTATCTTGCCAAGATTTATACTCTCATAGCATCCATTAACTTTGCTCTAATGTTGCACTTTTCAAGGGAGGTTTACAAACAAAACAAAGGAGAAGATCAATGTAATTAATGAGCAATACAATATCACGTTATCTCTGGAGCACAAAAGTCTACTGACTAATGACCTAAGCAAAGCATGTCATTAGTAATTAAGGAAATCTTAAAACTCGGAAGGTTTCAAACTATTCTTTTCCATGGAGTTTCAGGTACCAAGTGTAGGGAGCTGGGGAATACCATGTCGGGTGAGAGAACAAGAACCTGAGCAAATTTTCTGTTGCTGTCTTAAGCAATTTTGCTGGAGTATAATTTACATATAATAAACTAAATATTTAAAATAAATAATTTGATAAGCCTTGACATATGTACACACCCATGAAACCATTACCACAGTCAAAATAATGAATATATCCATTAACCCAAAAGTTTCCTCATTTCTCCTTGAAATCCCTCCCACCCTTCTCTGTCTGCCTCCCTCATCCTCCCACCACCTCCTCCCTCCAATTTTTTAGACAACCACTCATCTTTCTGTCATTCTGGTTTCATTTTGAGTGCATTTTCTTTGTTTTCTAAACCAGGATATGGGGGAAGATTTCATTTGGAGGGGAGAAATATTACTGCTTCTTAAAAAGTCAGAATAAATGAGAATATCTTGTCATTCTTTTTAAAACATAGACTAGACTTTACTCTGAATCTAATTAGATAAGATCAAATCAGTACAGCTGATACAGGTTAAACTGACTGGCAAGGGGCAGGTTTACAATCCAAAGCTAACTTTGACCTAGTTGTAGATGCAGAAAATTTTCCACAGATACAGTAGTTTATTTAGCTTAAAATTGTTAACTCTGTTGTATTGGGGAGTATTTTCTGGGTTCTACCAAGTTTACTACTGTTGACCGTGGTTTCTGTGTGAAAAACTAAGCCTCCCCACGGGATTTACTTGAATTTTTTTGAACTTCCTTTACCTCCCTCACCAAACTTATGTCACAGGAACCATCTCCCATACTCAACACAGACTAGCCATGGGAAGTTTATGGTAAGATTTAAATTTGAAAGATCTAATGATTATTTTCTGTGTTACTTTATCAACCTACCTAGGATTCCCCTCCCATCATCCTGCCCGTAGTTCTTGTCAAATCAAGCAGCAGGAAAACCAAGTTCCAGGTTGGGTGATTTATACATTGATAAAACCATTTTTAAATGAATTGCAGTCCTTTCATAGGCATATAGAAAAGAAACTTCTTTGTTTAAGAAGCAAGGAAAAAACGTTAAAGGTCCTTAGATTGTTCAAAAACTCTCAATTTATTTTACTCTTCCCTACTCCGTAATGTCATCAATCCAGCCAGATGCTTTGAAGCATCTACTCCAAGGGCTTAAATGAAAGGGAAATTATTATTTTCTACCCAGCCTAGATTATCCTTCCTGCTACTTATTAGTTGTTGATTTACGTAAGTGGTAACCTCCCTGTGCCTCAATTTCCTTATCTATAAAATGGTGATAATAGTAAGTACATCATAGAGTTATCGTCAGTATACTGTTAAATGGCTTAATATATGAAAAATGTTTAAAACGAACAGGGCCTGGAGCATAGTTACTACTCAATAAATGGTAGTTATTATCCTCTTCCTAAGGATGGCTGACCTACAAGATAAAAACATAGGTAAAGTCTGCCCCAGAGTTCTGTCATACTTTTTCCTTGACATGACAAGCTCACTTAATTCATTTTCCAAAAAAGTCTATTATAAACCCAAGTCCAACTAATCATTATTTGTGGCTGCTGTTTCAAATAAAAATAGTGTTCCATGATAAACGCACATAGGTCTACTTGTAGCTTGAACAATTTCCTAAGTGCTTTCCCTCGAGACAACCACCATGCTTTGGTATGCAGCAGCAGAAGTTCATTATGCTTACTTCCCATTTCTTTGCACAGAATACTCAAAAGATGTGTACTTGTGAGTTAAGATTTAATAAAATAAATCAATAAGATGTATTAATAATTAACCAATAATTCATATTTTTATTACTTCATCAAGGATATTCTTAAGTGAAACTGGCTTTTTTTTCTTTAACTGCAAGTGCAAAGCAGTGAAGAATAGAAAGTCTACCAGTATAGTTTTAACACCACTGCCATGATTCATGCTAAGGCACTAGCAGTTTTACCTAAAAAATAAAACAGTTTTAATACCATTATGAAAATACTTTTGACCTCATAAACCCCGTGAAAAGTCTCAGGTCCACAAATCACATTTTGAGAACTGCTGCTCTATAGTATTTCCCCTGAACACTTCATCCATCTTTATTTCTGCCAAATTGTTTTTCTCGACACAGAGTAATACAGGTCATTTTTACCTGGTAACTAAGATACAGAATGCCTTTCTGTTGGGATATGTCAGAGTTTTGTGGAGCGTGTGCGGTTTTTAAATCATATTGAAAAATAGAGGGCAAGATTTTAAACATGTTGAATTTTAAATGCATATGAGACATTTAAACAAAAGTATTGTGTGTGGTCAAGATCTGTAGCTAAGGAGGGAGATCTGGGCTTTAAACCTCAGAGTCATTAGCATATAGGTGGTAGTTTAAGTTGGGACTATTTAGATCACCGAGGAAGAGTGAATGAAATGAGAAAGGGGGAAGAGTTTTGGTGTGAAAACCCTAGAGATCAGTAAAACATAAGTGATCAGGAGAGTAAAAAGCACTAGTGAAAAAGATGAATAAGGAGCAACCAAAGGTAAGAAGAATGCCAGGGGAAAATTAAGTCCCAGAAGCCAGAGAAAAGAGAGAATCTGAAAGAAGGAACTGTTTAGCAGTGTCTGATGCTCCAGAGAATTCAAGGCAGATAAAAACTGAGAAGTCTTGAATTCTTGGGCTAATGGGTAGTCTTAATGGCCTTGTTGAGAACTGGCTATTCAGTGAAGAGGTGACAAAAGCCAGAGTGTTGCCGGTTGAGAAGTGAATGGGATGGACTTGAGGAAGGAATGACAAATCATCAAACTATTTTGTCAAGAAACTGATGTGAAAAGGAAGGGGAGCTAAAAAGGATCGTTTAGTTGAGAAATGTTTCAGGGTAGGAGAAAACTTGAGCATATTGATAGTGCCGAAGAAAAGACCCATGAGAGAGATAGACAAACAGAAAGACAGAGACAGAGAGAAAGGATAGGTTTCTGGACTCTGCAAGTTCTGGAGCTGGCCAGAGTACGGATTTGCTTGGGGGCGTAAAGGAGGAAGCCTCTTTCACTGAAGTTGAGTAGTGAGAAGGCAAAGATAACTAAAGACATAGCTAGGTTCAGGGTGTGATAGAGAGGATAGTAAGAGAGGTCTCTGTTTTCTTCGAAGTGCCAAGATGAAATTGTGGAAGAAGGTGGAAATGGACCAGAGGGAGCAGATCTGATGAGATCTCAGTTAGCTTGATTTTTTTTTTTTTTAAGTGCAGTTGAATTAAGACACTGAGAGAACCAAAGGAAAAATACTGCAGGTAGAATAGTCAAACTGTTGATGGTGATCACTAGAGAATGGTGACTTAGTTGCCTGGTTTTCCATTTATTTTCTCTAGGTTTAAGTGTTAAATCACACTTCAAAAGCTAATTTGTTTCTTGTTTTTCCATAGGGAATAATAATAAAAATAAAACCCTAGCTAAAATTTATAAATTCTTATTCTATGCCAGGCACCCTGCAGATATTCATACACATTGTATCTTATAATCTGTGTAACAATCCCAAGAAGTGCTTATTATTATCTCCATTTTACAGATAGTGAAACTGAGGGGCAGAACAGGTAAATAAATTGCTGAAGATCATATGACTTGTTAGTGGCAGACCTGGAATTCTCTAACTCAAAATCCTGCTCCTTAACCGCTTACTTCACCTTGGGCTAGATTCCTGCCACTCTCTAGGATACCTTTTCCCTACTACCTCAACTAGTGTGCCTAGAGTAGGACATGCACCTTAATACTCGTCTAAATGAAATATAAGGGGATAGTCTTTTCTTCAAAAAGGTATGCTATCTTCCAATGCCACTCCCAAATCTCTTGGATTAGCCATGATTTAATTCTATATAATTGCTTCTTTTTCTCGATAGAATATCGAGAATTGAATATGACCTTTCTAAACCACTCATTTCTGAAATTTTAATGTTAAAGATAATGTTTCAGATTTTTAGAGAGGATAAAGCAAAAGAAGAACATTGTAAAAAAATAATGTATATATAACAAATACAAGTATATGTGTGTATAAATGAATGAATGAATGGTTGGGCAGGTAGTAAGTGTTCAATAATGTTTGTAAATTATATGAATCAGTGTATTACAATTGATATTTCATACTTCGTTCATTGGTTCATTTCTAACAGAAAATTCAGCATAAAGAAAAAGTTCTTAGAATGTGCAAATAAATTATATTCTTCCTTTTTTTCTGTCAATTGATAATTTTAAACAGGTTTTTGAATCTAAAAATTCAAGAAGGTGAAGCTCACAACATTTTCTGCCCTGCATATGATTGCTTCCAACTTGTGCCTGTGGATATCATAGAAAGTGTAGTTTCTAAGGAGATGGACAAACGATATCTACAGTTTGATATTAAGGTATGCTGCCAGTTATCTGATTTCATTTTCATTTTAATTTTATTAAACCTGTATAACATTTTATTTAATTTTTTGTTTTATTTTTGAAAACACATAGAATAATGACTCTGACTTTTGTCTCCCAGAAAAACTGCACGAAGGAATGATGGCATTAATTAAAGTTTTAAGCTAAAGCATTATTTTTTTTTAAAGATTTTATTTATTTGAGAGAGAGAGCGTGCACGTACATGCGAGTATGGGGAGGGGCAGAGAAAGGAGAGAGAGAATCCCACGCAGGTTCCACGCTCAGCACAGAGCCCAACGTGGGGCTTGATCTCACGACTCTGAGATCATGACCTGAGCCAAAATCAAGAGTCAGACACTTAACTGACTGAGCCACCCAGGCTCCCTAAAGCATTATTTTATGGTCATGATAGATAAAATAAAAATAAAAATAAAAAATTGAAATAGTGATTTACAGAAAAAAAAAAAACTTGCTCAAAACTATTTACTGATTTGCCTGTTGAACTTTTAAAACTGATCAAGGCAGTGTTCAAAGTAAATAGTACCTACTTGCAGTTTCCCAAAAGGTATATTTTAGACTTCTAAATGTAAATATTCAGAAATAAAGATTATCAACTTGGAATGGGTTTTTTCAAAGAATAGTTTCATATGATGAATTATAATGTTTCTCTTTTTTTCTATATTTATTTGCATTTAAGAATTGTCCAGGGGCGCCTGGGTGGCTCAGTCGTTAAGCATCTGCCTTCGGCTCAGGTCATGATCCCGGGGTCCTGGGATCGAGCCCCGCATCGGGCTCCCTGCTCGGCGGGAAGCCTGCTTCTCCCCCTCCCCCTCTCCCTGCTTGTGTTTCCTCTCTCGCTGTGTCTCTCTCTGTCAAATAAGTGAAATCTTTAAAAAAAAAAAAAAAGAATTGTCCAGAAGTATGCAAGTTACTTTCTTGTGTGGTTTAAAAATTATACTTTGGGGGTGCTTGGATGGCTCAGTCAGTTAAGTGTCTGACTCTTTTTTTTTTTTTTTAAGATTTTATTTATTTATTTGAGAGAGAGACAGTGACACAGATAGCAAGAGAAAGCACAAGCAGGGAGGAGAGGGAGAAGCAGGCTCCCGCTGAGCAGGGAGCCCAACACGGGGCTCAATCCCAGGACCCTGGGATCATCATGACCTGAGCTAAAGGCAGACACTTAACTGACTGAGCCACCCAGGCGCCCTGAGTGTCCGACTCTGGATTTCAGCTCAGGTCATGATCTGTGGGTCATGGGATTGAGCCCCATGTTGGGTTCTGTGCTCAGCAGGAAGTCTGCTTAAGATTTTCTCTCTCCCGGGGCGCCTGGGTGGCTCAGATGGTTGGGCATCTGCCTTCAGCTCGGGTCGTGATCCCAGGGTCCTGGGATCGAGCCCCACATCGGGCTCCTGGCTCGGCGGGAAGCCTGCTTCTCCCTCTCCCTCTGCCTCTGCCTCTCCCCCTGCTCATGCTCTCTCTCTATCTCTGTGTCTTAAGTGAATAAATAAAATCTTTAAAAAAAAAAAAGATTTTCTCTCTCTCTCTGCCTTTGCCCCTCCCCCCCATAGGCATGCACACTTGCTCTCTATCTCTAAAAAAAAAAAAAAAAAGTGCAGATTTTTTTTGTAGTCTAAGCCCTATGACGTACAGACTTTTCCAAAAGATGTCCTGCTGTTTCGTAACGAAGCGTCATAATCCTGATTTTTATGTATTATTGGGGTGCCATTTAGAAATTTACAGTACCAATGCAACTAATAATCATATAATTATTTTCCATCAGAAAAGCAGCACATTGTATGAGAAAACATTTTTAAATTACACATTTTCTGTGTGAATAATTGCATTTTTACTTCATCATCTACCTGGTTTTTAGATTAAAGAAAACATAAATTTAAAAAGTCACGTTGTTACTAAGGTAATTACCTCTTTTTTCCTTCTTACTAAGTTCCATACTTTCTGGTACTGTTTTAAGTATCTCTTGAGACTGATTATTCCTTGTTTTTTTTAGTTCACCCTTTTTTTCCCTCTAAAGTAAATTGACATGGGATCACTCAGAATTAAGAGTTAAAATAGTTCTGTTGTATTTTATTATTGCTGTTTCAACAGGCCTTCGTTGAAAATAATCCTGCCATTAAATGGTGTCCTACTCCAGGCTGTGAAAGAGCAGTCAGACTTACAAAACAAGGGTCAAATACATCTGGGTCTGATACACTCAACTTTCCCTTGCTCAGAGCTCCTGCTGTGGACTGTGGAAAAGGACACCTCTTCTGCTGGTCAGTATAAGACAAGTTGGAATCAGCCTAATCACCTTTCTAACAGTTTTTAAAGAGACTTTGCACCTTGAATTAGGCCTTTGGAGTGTAGTATATTTGACATCATTCTTATTAATTTAAAAAATGTGTGATGAGTAGTCATAGTTTATATTTATTGTGTGCTTGATTTGTACCAAATTTGTATGCCAGATATTTTCACATATTGAATTCTCCCAATAACCCTATGAGTTGAGTGTTATTATTATACCCATTTTACAGATAAAGAAACTCAGGCATAGAGAAGTTTCCCAGGGTTATGCAGCTAAGAAATGGCAGAAATGGGATTAGAGCCCAGCCTTGATTCCAGAGCCCATGCACTTAAACTCTAGTAACAAATTGCTGAGAATAGATTAGAACATGTTTAGAACTTTATACTTTTTTTCTTAAAATTGAAGACTCCGGCAGTGATTCTTAACCATGGATGCCCAGAATTAACTAAGACCCGTTTTCCCAAATTTTGATCATAGGCCCCAACAAATAAGATTTTGATTTAGTAGGCTTTGGAGTAGGGCCCCCAAAAAGAAGCTTATAGGTGGTTCTAATGCACAGTCCTAGTTAAGAATCACTTTGTGTGTCTTGTGTTTTTTAACTATATGTCTGACATCAGCATTTAACTGTATGTCTGACTATCAGCATTCTGCATTATTCAGAGTAGATTCAGTGATAATTAGCTGTTGTTTATTTAGGTAATTAAATGATCAGAAAAAGAAATAGTATTTGTTCTCCTTTTTTCTCATTTCCAGATTTATCACGTATGCAAGGGTATACTTTAGATGAATATAAGACTCTACTTATTTACTTATCAGAAACCAAAGTCAAATTATAGCACTGCTAAATAGTAAAAAGGCATAGTTATGGAAATATTCCTACCCTGAAAGGTCTATTTCTTACCCTCATCATCATTATCATTAGCTAAAAATATTTCTTGAATTGCCAGTCTATGTATAGCACTGAACTCTCTAGGTCAGGTGTCAGAAAACTACTGTCCCCACCAATTTTTATTGGAACACAGCCACACCCGTTCATGCCAGTTTATTTTCTGTGACTGCTTTCAGGCCATGGCAGCATTACATAGTTCCGACAGAAACCATATGGCCTACAAAACCCAAAATATTTGCCATTTGGTTCTTTACAGAAAAAGTTTGCTAGACTCCTCTGCCAAGTGCTTGAATGAAGTGATTAATGAAAGGAAAGTCATATTGGCTACTTTGATGGCTAAATCAGACTCAGCAAGGAAAATAGCAACAGAATATTGAATAATAGATTATATCCACATGCCTTATAGTAATTTTTCAAAACATTTACAAGACAGATTCATGATTTTTAGTTTTACATGTTTTACTATTTGCTGATTGGTTCTTAACTCCACCTCACTACCTCACTAGAAGAGTTCAGGATCCAGCTCAGGAGTGACAAGTGAGTTAATGAATACACATAAGCTTAATTTTTCATAAATAAATAGTCCTTAGAGGAATATGAACCCACTTTACTATAACATAAGAATACTACAGTAAAAAAAAATAAAGGAGCAAATAAATAAAATCTTTAAAAAAATAAATAAATAAAGGAGCTTCCTCTTTTGAGTTAGTGTGGCGTTTCTTCAAAAACGTAAGCTCATATGCCCTAAGGTACCCCACTGTGTGCACCCTGTGCATCTAAAATGGTACTAATCAGAGGTGCCTAGGCGGCTCAATCGGTTAAGTGACTGACTTTGGCTCAGGTCACAATCTCAGGGTCCTCGGATGGAGTCCTATGTCATAGGCTCCATGCTCAGTGGGGAGTCTGCTTGCCCTGCCCCCCCGCTTGTGCACGTGTGCTCTCTCTCTCTCTCTCTCTCTCGTTTTCTCTCAGGTAAAGAAATAAAATCTTTATTTAAAAAAAAGCCTGAAAGGGGGTGCCTGAGTGGCTCAGTCAGCTAAGCATCTGCCTTCCACTCCCGTCATGATCCCGGAGTCCCCAGATCCAGCCCTGCCAGGGGCTCCCTGCTCAGCGGGAAGTCTGCTTCTCCCTCTGCCCTTTACCCTGCATGTTCTCTCTCTAGCTCTCTCTCAAATAAATGAATAAAATCTTCAAAAAATAAAAAATAAATTTAAGAAGCCTAAAAAGTAAATAAAATAAAATGGTACTAATCATGTATTATCCTTGGGAAAATTTAGAAAAGTTATCACATAAATCGATTTCTGAGTTCTCTGTTCATGTAAACATCCTGATTGAAAAAGGCTAATTTAAGAGGATTGGTGGAGAAGCTACAAAAATAGAAAATATAAATATAAATATAAATTAGTAAAACACTTAGAAGATAAGGAGAAGAAAGCATTTGCTAAGATCAGAGAATAATAAAGTTTTGAAGGGAAAAGAAGAACCTGTGATTAGCATTGTCTTCTTAAGCTCTGTGGTTTCTATGGTCTGGCTTTTACTAGTTTTTACTACAGATGAGCTTTCAATTTTTTTCACTTTTCACTTATTACTATAAGGCATGTGGATATAATCAATTATTCAAAGGTATTCTTCCCTACCTTTGTACATTACAAGTAATAAGTTTGATTTGACTAAACGTGACAAAACTAGTGGAAAAACCTACCAATATAGGTTAGACTCTAAAAGCTATATGATGAGTCTATAAACATATATGGTGCTATAAATGTACATTTCTAGACCAATGTTTGGAGAAATATATTCACTTATTTTTTCTCACACCCCAAAATATCGGGCTGGTTATACTCAAGATTCACTGGAGACGATATATCAAGACCACAGGCCCTCTTTTGAATTTTATCCCAGTTCAGGGGATCTGTGAATGGCCACATGGATTCAAGGTCACATTTGGTAATTATTTACTCTTTCTCCTGTTCATAAGGGTGGTAGAGAGCTTAGCAAATAAAACCATCATTTACTGGACATAACAATTCTAGTTCTAATTCTAAATCCTATTCTAGGATTTTTACATTGCCTGCTTTAACTCTCTAGGCATTAATTTGCAGTCTCTGTTTTTAAAAACATTCTTATCTTCCTACTCTTATTCATATAGTATAAGAGCTTTGCCTATAATCAGAAATCTCTTTCTTTTTTTTTTTTTTTAAAAAAGATTTTATTTATTTATTTGACAGAGAGAGAGAGAGCTAGAGAGGGAACACAAGTAGGGGGAGAGGGAGAGGGAGAAGCAGGCTTCCCGCCGAGCAGGGAGCCCGATGCGGGGCTCGATCCCAGGACCCTGAGATCATGACCTGAGCCGAAGGCAGACGCTTAACGACTGAACCACCCAGGCGCCCCTATAATCAGAAATTTCTAAAAATTAAAAAAAAGAAATTCTAGGAATTCTACTGCCCTTATCTACTATTTCAAAGAGAGGCAAAATCTGTATGCAAAAGGAGGCTTTATAAGAGATATCTTCATAAAATAAAGGCATATGATTCTGGGTTTTGCTTCTTTCTTTCTCCAGAAAGCTCAGAAATATTCTCTAAAGATGATTACAAAAAACACAAGAAAAGGCAATAATAGTTCCTTCTTTTTAAGAGCTGCGTGCTATGTGTGCCTGGATATAACTGAACATATTTATTGATAGGAGGGAATGTAGGAGTAGACATTCCCCTTCCCACCACAGTATAGCCCTTTCTCTCTCTTTTTTTTTTTTTAAAGATTTTATTTATTTATTTGAAAGAGAGAGAGAGCGAGAGAACACAAGCAGGGGGAGTGGGAGAGGGAGAAGCAGGCTTCCCGCTGAGCAGGGAGCCCGATGCGGGGCTCGATCCCAGGACCCTGGGATCATGACCTGAGCCGAAGGCAGACGCTTAACAACTGAGCCACCCAGGTGCCCCTATAGCCCTTTCTCTTGTAACTTGTTCACCCACCACTTCTGTGCCTTTATTAACTAAACCTAGAATGTTTTCTCCCCCTAGCCTATATAATTATATTTTGTCTGATTTGACTATATTGTCCCTGGACAGTGTTCATAACTTGAGCCAATGACCATCTCCCCTCTGTTTTTATTAAGTAGAATATGCTACTATGTAACATCTGTGCCCTCTGAACAAACGCAGTCTTTCTTTTCTGAGGCATCTCTTTAAAGATTTGCTCTTGGGGGCGCTTAGGTGGCTCAGTTGGTTAAGCATTCGACTTTTGATTTTTGCTCAGGTCATGATCTCAGGGTCCTGGGATCAAGCCCCACATCAGACTCTGCCCTCAGCGCAGTCTGCTGGTCCCTCTCCCTCTGCCCCTCCCCCCGTTTGTACTTTCTATCTCTAAAATAAATAAAATCTTTTTAAAAATAAAAAATAAAGATTTGTTGTCCAAAATACTTCTTAATACCACCCAAATTCTAATCTAATCTAATCTGAGGAAAAGAACTCAAATTTAACCTTATGTATAGTGGTCATTTCTCTCCTGTTTCGCCTCATAGTGTCCCCAGTCCCTTTAATCTCTAGCGTTGCCACTGGAAATGGAGAGACTTAAATGGAATTCATCTCTTCTAAATCCATAGACAGTCAAATATAAGAGTTATTCAATAAAATTGACTGGCATGAATATTCTAAACAATAATATTGTGTGGTTTTTAATATATCACCCGGCTGTGGAACATTTATTTACTGAACTATGCAAAGAAACCTTTTAATAGTGTCACCATCACCATGAAACAAATTGAACCCAGTAAGATTTGGATTACAGAGATAAAACTGATGAGAAATCACAGCATCAGGTTTCTAGTCCACTGAAGTTTTCAGTGAATCAGAGTATAATGTGCAGACTTGTCAGGTATTTCGGGAAATTTCACAAGTGAATGTGCATTAATACATTAATATTGTCATCAGCTCGTTCTGTTTTCCTCCAATACCCACAATAAGGATTTTGATAAAACCTACTCTCCTGTTAGGATCATGAATCTTGATTGAATTAAAGCGTAGCTTCATGCTTCATCTCCTTCACAGACTTCACAGACAGTGGACTCTTTAAGAGTCCTCTGGGCAAAATAAATGTTGTTCTTGTTTGTGGGCCCTAATAGTTGAGTCTTATCTTCGCTTGCAAAATTAGAGTCTCAATTCCTTAGCTTAATAGCCCTGGTTCTGGAAAAAGATTTTTCCAGACTGGCAGTATTTAGCTATTTAAGTATCAGAGCCCTGCCAACAAGCAGAACCTATTCTCCAGCTTGTCTGTAGACCCAGAAATGAAACATGATATTTATGTGATAGAAATTGATCATAAGACCCTGTTTAAATATCATGTCTACTCTATACAAAGTATCATACTCATCTAAATAAATACTGTTGAAAGTTCAATTTATCAAGTTTTAGTGGAGCACGTGATTGACATTAATCGGGAGACACAGGGCCTACCTTTGAGACTTAACTGCCACTAACTAGCTGTGTGACTTGATGATAAACAAGCATCCTCTCTTATAATACAGTAATACAGTTGAAGCCTTTGTAACTGATGCAATCAGCACAAAATGTACTAGTTCCAAAGCCAAACTATTTGGCTTCAAATCTCAGCTCATATGCTTGCTATCTTTGTGACCTTTGGCAGAGTACTGAGCCTCTCCATGCATCTAAAATGGGGATAATAGTACCAATTTCAAAGAATTGTTATGTGGATTAAATGAGTCCCTACGGGGCACCTGGGTGGCTCAGTCGTTAAGCCTTCGGCTCACGTCATAATCCCAGGGTCCCAGGATCAAGCCCCGCCATCAGGCTCTCTGCTCCGTGGGAAGCCTTCTTCGCCCTCTCCCACTCCCCCTGCTTGTGTTCCCTCTCTCGCTATGTCTCTCTCTGTCAAATAAATAAATGAAATCTTTAAAAAATAAATAAATAAATAAATGAGTCGGTACATGTAAGGAATTACAGCATTGCCTGATACACTCAAAAATATTCTTGTTTAGAGAGAGAGAGGCAGGGGGAGGGGCAGAGGGAAAGGAAGAGAATCTTAAGCAAGCTCCACACCCAGTAAAGAGCCAGATGTGGGGCTCAGTCTCACAACCCTGAGTTCATGACCTGAGCCAAAATCAAGAGTCGGATGCTTAACTGACTGAGCCACCCAGGCACCCCAAAAATTTTGGTTTTTTTTTAATTATAATTCTTAATTTGTTAATTAAGGGAGAAAGTTGTCTAAAGGAGGAGAATCGTAAAATGAGGATATCTGCTTAGGATGGGTCATTAATAAAGTTCTAAAATGGCGGTGAACTGAAATTGTCAACATTTTTTTTAAGAGGGAGGCGTTACCTTTATTTTTTTTTACTGTACTATAAACATGTAATGTGATAAAAATTGTTACAATGGCAATCCTATTACAGTGCATAAATGTATCAAAGTGGCACACGTGTATACTTTAAATTCACACAGTGTTACGTGTCAAATTTATCCCAAAAAATTTGGAAACAAAAAAAACCTTTTAAGATTTTATCTCTTTATTAGAGAAAGAGAGCACAAGTAGGGGGGAGAGGAAGGGAGAGGGAGAAGCAGGCTCCTCGCTGAGCAGAGAGCCCAATGTGGGGCTCAATCTCAGGACCCTGGGATCATGACTCGAGCCAAAGGCAGACACTTAACTGACTGAGCCACCCAGGCACTCTAAGAAAAAAATTTTTTAATTAAAAGCTTGCATAAATGAAATGTTTCAGATCATGGTTTCAAAGTATTTTATAACATTTTATAATAAATTTTTCCCACCTACTTGTTTTTTTAATTCAATTAATTTACATATAATGTATTATTAGTTTCAGATGTAGAGGTCAGTGATTCATCAGTCTTATATAATACCCAGGGTTCGTTACATCACGTGCCCTTCTTAACGTCCATCACCCAGTTACCCAATCCCCCTACCCACCTCCCCTCCAGCAACCCTGTTTGTTTCCTATGATTAAGAGTCTCTTATGGTTTGTCTCCCTCTCTGATTTTGTTTTATTTTTTCCTGTCTTCCCCTATGATCCTCTGTTTTGTTTCTTAAATCCCACATCTGAGTGAGATCATATGATAATTGCCTTTCTCTGATTGACTTTTTTGCTTAGCATAATATCCTCTAGTTCCATTCACATCATTGCAAATGGCAAGGTTTCATTTTTTTGATGGCTGAGTAGTAGTTTATTGTGTGTGTGTGTGTCTGTGTGTGTGTGTGTGTGTGTGTGTATACCCCACATCTTTTTTATCCATTCATCTGTCTATGGACATCTGGGCTCTTTCCATAGTTTGGCTATTGTGGACATTGCTCCTATAAACAGTGGAGTGCAGATGCCCCTTTGGATCATTATATTTCTATCTTTGGGGTAAATACCCAGGAGTACAGAAATTGTCAGCTTCTTGGTAGGAATTTCCCATCAGGTTATGAAACTTTAATAGAACCTTTTTCCTTTTCCAGAATCCTTTGGAGCCACTGTATATTCCTGCCAGTGGTTGTGCATAGTCACAAATTTTCAAGGAAAGAGCCATTCCTTTAATCTCTTGATATTAGTTAACCATGATATTTGGACAGGGTTAAGGATTTTATATTAGACAGTCTTTTTTTTCCTTTATAACGAAGCACCTTTTCCCCTTAGTGAACCCACTCTATTGGGTTCACATAAATTCCCCATCCTCCCTTGCCCCTTAGCCATTGGTGTGTCTAAATTTCAGTTGACTGTGTGGCAAAATTCTTCTTCCAATTCCCTTGTTTTTAGTGACATTTTGAGGTACAGTCTCAACAACAGGTACTAGGTCTCTCAGAATATTTGTCACCAGTCATCTGTGTCTTGGTTAAAACTTTGTTCAGGAATTTAGCTTTCCAGTATCTACAGAACATTCCAGTCTCTGTTATTACTTGTCTCAGAATAACATCTCTCCCTACACTTGGCATAATTCAGATTATCAATCACATAATGTCTGTAGCATTGTTATTACCATACTTTAAAGTAGTTGGGCTTATTTTCCCAGATACCTTAATTTTAAAAGGCAGCCTCTAACTCCCTTTTTAATTTATAGTCCTTGCTTCTTTTTTATATAAAAAGCCTCTCCTTTTTATACCCACTCTTAGCATTGCATTGGAAACTGCCATCAAGTTATAACCTTCAGAAGTGATCCTGCTGATTGGGCTAGCACGTGAGGAAGCAGCAGGTCTATGTCCTCCTGTGAGATTCTGGAAAAGAAAATCTGTTGCTGTGTAATGCAACACAGCCTCAGAGACCAAGCATACCAATAAACAATTAGGGCCTTTTGAAGAGATAGCATTTATTTTTTCAGACTCCATTTGAAAATATTGGGCTTTCCTCTCCACCGCCTCCTCCCCTGAGTATTTTCTCGGTTCTGTCAGAAAATGTCCTAACACCAGAGCCAGTCATATTTGGTATTGATTCTAGTAGGAAAAAACATTCAATGTGCTGTTTAGTCTTCAGGGGGAAAACTCTTAAAATTAATGGAAATAATTTATTACACTAACTTCATTTGTTTAGGTACTGCAGATATAGAAGTCTATTTTATACCTAATTTCTTTTAATAAGTCATGAGAAATCTAGGTTCTGTATTCCTGCATGTAATCTCAAGCACCATATGGAAACACTGTTCCTAGATCTGTGGCATATTTTTTACCCTGGTGTGTGCTAGTGAATGTGCCAAATTAAAGTTAACAGTTACCACATCTATCCCTTACATTTCTGGGAAGCAGAGTTTATTTTAATACGTACTAAAGGGAATGTAATATATCTACTTCCATTTTTTTAACTTCCGTTTTTAATCAACTCAGTATTTTTTGAATGACTGTTACCACTAAGTTACTAAGAAACATTATAAAACCTCAGTTATGGAAGAGATTTTCCAAATGCCAGATTCAGTAATGTCAGGAATTGAAGCAAACTAAATTACTCTTTCAAGATAATTGGTTTTTTTTCTTCAAAACATTTTTAAGTATATAATTCAGTGGTATTAAGTACATTCCTAATGTTGTGCAACCATTTCCTCTCCATTTATAGAACTTTTACCTCATACCAAACAGAAACTCTACCCATTCAGCAGTAAATTCCCCATCCTCCCTTGCCCCTTAGCCACTGGTAACCACCATTCTCCTTTCTGTCTCCGTGAATTCCCTGTTCTGGATATTTAATGTAAGTGGAACCATACGATATTTTGTCTGACTTATTACACTTAGCATAATGTGTCAAGATGCATCCATGTTGTAGCATAAATCAGAATTTCATTCCTTTTTATGGCCTACTAATATTCCATTGTGTGTATATATACCACATTTTATTTATCTGCTCATTATTGATGGACACATGGGTTGTTAACCATATTCTGGCTATTGTGAATAATACTGTTGTGAACATTGGTGAGAAAGTTTGTCATTGCTTTCAATTCTTTTAGGTATATCCATAGAAGTGGAATTGATAGATCATGTAATAATTCTATTTTATGTAGTGAAGAACTACCAAACTGTTTTCCATAGAAACTGCATCATTTTAGATTCCTACCAGCACTGCATAAGGGTTCAAGTTTCTCCACATCCTTCCCAACACTTGTTGTCTTCCAGTTTTTTGATAGTAGCTATTTTAATGGGCTTGAAGTAGAATTGTTACATTCTTTTTAAAAAAAAAGATTTTATTTATTTATTAGGGAGAGAGAGCACAAGTGGTGGGGAGAGGGAAAAGCAGACATCCCACTGAGCAGGGAGCCCAACACAGGGCTTGATCCTAGGACCCCGAAATCATGACCTGAGCCAAAGGCAGATGCTTAACCAACTGAGCCACCCAGGTACCCTGTTACATTCTTAATACAGTAAAATGTTACTTCTTAGTTTGTAAGACTACCTGCATCAGCAGGTGTCTTAACAGACTTAAACTTTGCAAATAAGATCTTTGTTTAAAATAACACATCATGGGGCGCCTGGGTGGCTCAGTCGGTTGAGTGTCTGTCTTTGGCTCAGGTCATGATCTCAGTGTCCTGGAATCGAGCCCTACATTGGGCTCTCTGCTCAGCAGGAAGCCTGCTTCTCCCTCTGCCTGCCGCTCCCCCTGCTCGTGCTCTCTGTCTCTCTATCAAATAAATAAAAATCCCTTAAAAAAATAAAAAATAAAAACAGATTTTCTTTTCCAGAACCTCACAGGAGGACATAGACCTGCTGCTTCCTCACGTGCTAGCCCAATCAGCAGCCTTCCTTAAACCACTCAAACTAGATTTTAAACCAAAGACTGTAATAAGAGATGAAGAAGGACACTATATCATAATAAAGGGATCTATCCAACAAGAAGATCTAACAATTATAAATACTTATGCCCCTAAGTTGGGAGCAGCCAAATATATAAATCAATTAATAACAAAGAAACTCATTGATAATAATAAAATAATAGTAGGGGACTTTAGCACCCCACTCACAGCAGTGGACAGATCATCTAAGCAGAAGATGAGCAAGGAAACAAGGGCTTTGAATGACACACTGGACCAGATGGACTTAACAGATATATTCAGAGCATTTCACCCTAAAGCAGCAGAATACATATTCTTTTCAAGTTCATGTGGAGCATTCTCCAGAATACATCACATACTGGGTCACAAATCGGGTCTCAACCAATAAAAAAAGATTGAAATCATACCATGCCTATTTTCAGAGCACAATGCTATGAAACTTGAAGTCAACCACAAGGACAAATTTGGAAGGACCACAAATACATGGAGATTAAAAAACATTCTACTAAAGAATGAATGGGTCAACCAGGAAATTAAAGAATTTTAAAAAAACGTGGAAGCAAATGAAAGTGAAAACACAACGGTTCAAAATTTTTGGGATGCAGCAAAGGCAGTCCTAAGAGGGAAGTATATAGCAATACAGGCCTTCCTCAAGAATCAAGAAAAGTCTCAACTACACAACCTAACCTTACACCTAAAGGAGCTGGGAAAAGAACAGCAAATAAAGCCTAAACCCAGCAGGAGAAGAGAAATAATAAAGATTAGAGGAGAAATCAATGATATAGAAATCAAAAAAACAGTAGAATACATCCACAAAACTAGGAGCTTGTTCTTTGAAAGGATTAATAAGATTGATAAACCCCTGGCCAGACTTACCAAAAAGAAAAGAGAAAGGACCCAAATAAATAAAGTCATGGGGGTGCCTGGGTGGCTCAGTTGTTAAGCATCTGCCTTCGGCTCAGGTCATGATCCCAGGGTCCTGGAATCGAGCCCCACGTCGGGCTCCCTGCTCAGAGTGGAGCCTGCTTCTCCCTCTCCCACTCCGCCTGCTTGTGTTCCCTCTCTCGCTGTGTCTCTCTCTGTCAAATAAATAAATAGAATTTGAAAAATAAAATCATGAATGAAACAGGAGAGATCACAACCAACACTGCAGAAATATCAATAATTATAAGAGAATATTATGAGCAATTATATGCCAACAAATTAGGCAATCCAGAGGAAATTAATACATGCCTAGAAACATAAACTACCACAACTGAAATAGGAAGAAATAGAAAACCTGAACAGACCCATAACCAGCAAAGAAATTGAATCAGTAATCAAGAATCTCCCAACAAACAAAGGAGTCCAAGGCCAGATGGCTTCCCAGGGGAATTCTACCAAACATTTAAAGAAGAATTAATACCGATTCTTCTGAAGCTGTTCCATAAAATGGAAATGGAAGGAAAACTTCCAAACTCATTCTATGAGGCCAGCATTACCTTGATCCCAAAACCAGACAAAGACGCCACTAAACAGGAGAATTGTAGACCAATATCCCTGATGAACATGGATACAGAAATTCTCACCAAGATACTAGCTAATAGGGTCCAGCAGTACATTAAAAAGATGATTCACCACAACCAAGTGGGATTTATTCCTGGGCTGCAGGGGTGGTTCAACATTTACAATCAATCAGTGTGATACACCACATTACTAAAAGAAAGGATATGAACCATATGAGCAAAAGCATACGACAAAGTATAGCATCCTTTCTGATAAAAACCCCCTACCATGTAGGGAAAGAGGGAACATTCCTCAACATCATAAAAGCCAAATAAGAAAGACCCACAGCGAATATCATCCTCAGAGGGGAGAAACTGAGAGCTTTTCCCCTAAGATGAGGAACACAACAGGGATGTCCACTATCATCACTGCTGTTCATCATTGTAGTGGAAGTCCTAGCCTCAGCAATCAGACAGCAAAAAGAAATAAAAGGCATCCAAATTGGCAAAGAAGTCAAATTTCACTCTTCACAGATGACATGATACTCTATGTAGAAAACCCAAAAGACCCCAGTAAAAAATTTCTAGAACTGATAGAGGAATTCAGCAAAGTTTCAGGATACAAAATCAACACACAGAAGCTTGTTGCATTCCTATACACTAACAGTGAAACAGCAGAAAGAGAAATCAAGGAATCGATCCCATTTAAAATTGCACCAAAAACCATTAGATACCTAGGAATAGAACCTAATCAAAGAGGTAAAAGATCTGTACTCAGAAAACTATAGAACACTTAATGAAAGAAATTGAGGAAGACACAAAGAAATGGAAAAACATTCCATGCTCATGGATTGGAAGACCAAATATTGTTAAAATGTCTATGCTACCCAAAGCAATCTACACATTCACTGAAATCCCTATCAAAATACCACCAGCATTTTTCACAGAGCTGGAACAAACAATCCTAAAATGTGTATGGAACCAGAAAAAAAGACCTCGAATAGCCAAAGGAATGTTGAAAAAGAAAATCAAAGCTAGTGGCATCACAATTCCGGATTTCAAATTCTGTTACAAAGCTGTAATTGTCAAGACAGGATGGTACTGGCACAAAAACAGACACATAGATAAATGGAACAGAATCGAGATCCCAGAAATGGACCCTCAACTCTACAGTCAACTAATCGTTGACAAAGCAGGAAAAATTATCCAGTGGAAAAAAGTCTCTTCAACAAATGGTGTTGGGAAGATTGGATAGCCACATGCAGAAAAGTGAAACTGGACCACTTTCTTACAGCATACACAAAAAAAATTCAAAGTGGATGAAAGACCTAAATGTGAGACAGGAATCCATCAAAATCCTAGAGGAATTCACAGGGCAGCAACCTCTTTGATCTCAGCTGCAGCAACTTCTTGCTAGATACATCTCCAAAGGCAAGGAAAACAAAAGCAAAAATGAACTATTGGGACTTGAGCACAGCAAAGGAAATTTTGGTCAACAGAACTAAAAGGCAGCCTACGGAATGGGAGAAGGTAATTTGCAAATGTCTTATCAGATAAAGGGCTAATATCCAAAATCTATAAAGAATTTATCGAACTCAACACCCAAAAAACAAAAAATTGTCAAGAAATGGGCAGGAGACATGAACAGACATTTCTCCAAAGAAGACATACAGATGACCAATAAACACATGAAAAATGTCAACATCACTCAGGGAAATAGAAATCAAAATGACAATGAGATACCACCTGACACCAGTCAGAGTGGCTAAAATTAACAACTCAGGAAACGACAGATGTTGGCCAGGATGCAGAGAAAGGGGAACCCTCTTACACTGCTGGTGGAAATGCAAGCTGGTGCAGCCACTCTGGAAGACAGTATGGAGGTTCCTCAAAAGGTTGAAAATAGAGCTACCCCACAACCCCACAATTGCACTATTAGGTATTTATCCAAAGGATACAAACATAATGATCCAAAGAGGCACCTGCACCCCAATGTTTATAACAGCAATGTCCACAATAGCCAAACTGCGGAAAGAACCCAGATGTCCATTGACAGATGAATGGATAAAGAAGAGGTGGTATATTTATACCATGGAATATTACTTAGCCATCAAAAAAAAAATGAAATCTTTCCATTTGCAATAATGTGGATGAAACTAGAGGGTATTATGCTAAGGGAAATAAGTCAGACAAATACAAATAGTATATGATTTCACTTATGTAATTTAAGAAACAAAAAGAACATGGGGGAAGGAAGAATAAAATAAGATAAAAACAGAGAAAGAGGCAAACTATAAGAGACTCTTTTTTTTTTTAATTTTTTTATTGTTATGTTAATCCCCATACATTACATCATTAGTTTTAGATATAGTGTTCCCTGATTCATTGTTTGTGCATAACACCCACTGCTCCATGCAGAACGTGCCCTCCTCAATACCCATCACCAGGCTAACCCATCCTCCCACCCTCTCCCCTCTAGAACCCTCAGTTTGTTTTTCAGAGTCCATTGTCTCTCATGGTTCTTCTCCCCCTCCGATTTCCCCCCCTTCATTCTTCCCCTCCTGCTACATTCTTCTTCTTCTTTTTTTCTTTCTTAACATATATTGCATTATTTGTTTCAGAGGTACAGATCTGAGATTCAACAGTCTTGCACAATTCACAGCGCTTACCAGAACACATACCCTCCCCAGTATCCATCACCCAGTCACCCCATCCCTCCCACCCCACCCCCCACTCCAGCAACCCTCAGTTTGTTTCCTGAGATAAGAATTCCTCATATCGGTGAGGTCATATGATACATGTCTTTCTCTGTTCTATAAGAGACTCTTAACTGTAGGTAACAAACAGGGTTGCTGGAGGGGAGGAGGGAGTGGGATGGGTAACTGGGTGATGGGCATTAGGAGGGAACTTGAAGTAACGAGCACTGGGTGTTGTATGCAACTGATGAATCACTAAATTCTACCCCTGAAACTAATAATACACTGTATGTTAACTAAATTGAATATAAATTTTTTAAAAATTTTTAAAAAGAATGTGATATAAAATAGTAGTTTTCAAACTTTAAAATGCAGAAGGGTCATGTGGTAATTTTGATAACATGTAGATTCTAATTAGTTGGTCTTATGGGCCTGCTCTTCGGCATGTTTAACAAGTTCCTGAGTGGTGGCAAGGCTGCTTGCCCAGAGAACAAACTTTGAGTACAAGAATTTAAAGTATTAGTGAAGACAGACCCTAACTGATAAAAATATTACAGCTCTTCTGGCATGCAAAACTAAATTACAAGTATTAAGTAATCTATTTTGAACGTTTAACAATGTGTAAATGAATGTACTGATTAAAAAAAAAAATTGGACCTAGTGATATGAAGCTCTGGAATCACATTTTCAATTCCTCTATTGAAATG
This sequence comes from Phoca vitulina, assembly GCF_004348235.1. Classification (NCBI taxonomy): domain Eukaryota; kingdom Metazoa; phylum Chordata; class Mammalia; order Carnivora; family Phocidae; genus Phoca; species Phoca vitulina. The sequence continues at coordinate 63,743,148 of NW_022589707.1, read as the reverse complement.
TTTCTCTCACTGGTCATTGTGCCTCAGTTTTTTCAACTTTAAAATTGGAAGAGTACTTTCCGTCTATTATCTTGATGTTGATAAAGAATTTTTTTAAATTGCCTCTTCTCTGTTTTCCTCCTTAGGGAGTGCCTTGGTGAAGCACATGAGCCTTGTGACTGCCAAACATGGAAAAATTGGCTACAAAAAATAACTGAAATGAAACCGGAAGAACGTAAGGAGAATTTTAGATAGCTATACTATATATATTCTAATAGCATTCAAAAGATAATGTAGTCCTATTACTTAGAGTCTTCATTAAGTAAGTTTTCAAGTTGTTAATGCTGTAGCTCTCCAGTTTAACATTACACCTCTCACTAACACCCTTTTGGACATCACAAGGTTTTTGCAGCGGGGAATCACAGACAGGTTCCATGTTTCTAACTAACTGTTTTCAGTTAAGATAAGCAGGGTAGGGCACCTGGGTGGCTCAGATGGTTAAACATCTGCCTTCGGCTCAGGTCATGATCCCAGAGTCCTGGGATCGAGTCCCGCATCGAGCTCCCTGCTAGGCGGGGAGCCTGCTTCTCCCTCTGCCTCTGCTTCTCTGTCTCTCTGACTCTCATGAATAAATAAATAAAACATTTAAAAAAAAAAAAAGATAAGCAGGGTAAACAGGATCACATTTAAGCCCTCCTCCCACGGCTGGGTGGAGGGCTTTATCTTGGAGTGGACCACCTAGCTTTTTTATACCTTAAGGAAGAAATGTATACACTGTAGTGAGAGGAACTTCTTATTTCCCTGGAAACTTCCAGTGGATGATAAGACAAGTTAATTTCTTGACATTATGTGGCTCTGTAGATTTACTTATATTAAATGGCATGTCTAACTATTTTTACTGAGATTTCTATAAATACATATTAATCCTACGGAAATGCTATGAAATTGGTGTTAGTAATCCCATTTTGTAGCTGAAGTAATTAATACTTAGATTGGATTGAGTGACATCAGGGACAGGGCATGTGCCTGGAAACAGAATGGATTTTAATTAGCCTTCCTAATAGTAATTCCTGCATTTAACAGGAATTGCTTTGCAGTTATTTTTCATCCCCTGAAGTGTTTTATGACAACTGTTTTCTTTCACATTAATACAAAAGTTAATTTCATTTTTTAACTTTTTATATAATTGAGTTAGTTTGAGGTATTACAAATCAGGATTAAGAATTCCCTCAGTGATTCTGCACTTACTATGAACAAAGCACATGATGATGATGATGCCAGCCTTCAAAAAGTACATAAGCTAGAAGGGAAGCAGTCAGATCATTACAGTATTATATGATAACTAATATAGTTGGGTAAAGATAAGAGTACAAAAACAAGAAAACTAAATCTGGTTGGGCAGGGGGGTGTCAGAATCCTCCTGAAGGCAGTGAGATAGGAATTGGGTTTTAGCATACCTGCAGGGCAGAAATGTGGTAGGTATTCCTATCAGCAGCTAAAGTGATGCTGGGAGAGCCTGGCTGACAGCTGAGACCCGACAGGCTTGTATTATATCGGGCAGTATAACACTGCCCAGGAACTGGTCATTAGCATTTTATATTCACGAGATTCATTTTGTGCACTGACTCAGGGTTATTCAAATCCATGAAGAAGAGACTACTATGTAAACCAGAATATCAGTTTATTAATTGATAATGAGGGGGATCCCTTTCACATGATGAGAAGGCTTATGTCCGTTATTCAGGAGCAAAAGGAAATGGATAATCTTAGGATATTTTATAGGGAGATATGATTAAATATTCTTGCCCTGTACATTCATCATTCAATCAACAAATATTTTTTTTGAGTACCTGCTATGTGCTAGGAACTTCCCAAATTAAAAACAGCCACATGGATTGTTTTTGTCCCCAGGTGCATTGTGTCTCGTGAATGCCAGATGTAGCTTGCCACTGCTCGCTTGACACCCACCCATTTTCCCTCTTCTCCTGATATGTATGGGTCTGTGTATACGTGTGAGTTCCATAAACAGATTAATACCATTATCCTGCAACGCCTTTAAACATGACAAGACCATTGGATTTTGCTTTCTTGTTTTGCTTCTGGCACCAAGAAACATTTATATTTCTATTAGACATGGTTGGCTATTGCTCACCTACCTACATTTCTTTATACCTTAACATCTTATGCTTAACATTAAGGTCCATGGGAGAAATTGCAAGAGATGAGGCTGGAAAGGTAGGCATTGCCAGATTGTGAGGATTTTTGCCAAATTGTCTGAAGTTATCTTATTAACAGAATAAGCTATATGATACATTTTTTAAGTAGGAAAATAGCATTATCTGAGATATTTTTATGAAGATAACTGATGACTGGGCAGGTGAGACTGAAGGATAGAGAGATCAAAATAGGGAGGTAAATTTTTAGTTTGAGTCAAAGGATGGATGATTGGTCAACGTAGGAAATTCAGATATGAGATTACCTTTCAGGGGAAAATAAATGACTTGTTGTGGACATTGTGAACTTTGAGGTACTTATAGGACATATATGTGGAGGTGTGCAGTGGGATTTTAGAAGTGCTTGTTTGCAGCCCAGAGAGATGCTGAGAAGACTTAGGAATAACTTATTGCTTTTAAGTGGTATCCATATTATTTATGTAACATTTATTGAGTGCTACTTTATATTAGAATATAGAAATAAGGTGCTGTCTACCTTCTTGAAATTTACATTTTAGAGACGAAGACAGCAATATACAAAACTAAGAAAAAGAAGTATTATTAATGCTGTGAAAGAACAGCATACCTGTGGTACATTGTGAGGGAGGGGAGAGATCAAAGAGAAGATCAGTCTTCTCTATGAGAGGGTAAGGAAAAACATTATGAAAGAATTGATGCACAAGCTGCATCTTGAGAGCTGATAAGATGTTCTTCGCACAGACCGGAACAGGAAGGGTATTTGGGCTTCAGGCGAAGGAGAGCTGTGAAATAGCATGGCATGTTCACGGACTACAGATTCTGCAGTACAACCAGCGCAAAGAAGGTGCACTGCGAGATGAGACCGCACAGGCAGAAGTCCCAGCCGGTGTCAGGGCGGGGGTTCTATGGAGTGCTGGGAGGTCCGACTTCATCCTGAGACACTGAAAAGCGGTTCTGAGGAGGAGAGTGAGAATTGAAGATGCTTAGGTCACTCAGGTAAAAGTGTGGACAGTGAATAGAGACTATTGAGAGACAAGTAAGAATGCTGTTTCTTAGAAAACTTCAGAATGTCCAGAATGTTTCTTAGAAAACTTCAGAATGAGAGGATAATGAGGGTTTGAACAAGACAGGGGCAATGCAAACAAGAGAGGAGAGGTGTATACAGGAGAGTTAAAGAAGATGCAGTTTTATTTAGTTGTAAATCTAGTGTACTTACCAGTTGCCTGGAAGTGTTAACGCACAACAAGAAATAATTAGCACAATATATTGTTTATTAACTCTTGAGCAGAAAATGGCTGTAAGTGTCCGATTTAAGATATGAAACAAACATTTTGAAATGGGTGTTTTTACTTATGTCTTACCATTGTAAAATTGGTCATTCATTCCATACCCACGAATAAGTTTTTACTAGGGCGAGAGAGAGAGAGAGAATGACCTGGCTAGTAAGTACAGATTATCACTGGGACTGTGACAAAATATCCTTACATATGACCATGATCCTGATAATGAGGACAGAAGAGAAATAGAAGAACTAGAAAATGGTATATATGGTGTATACACAGTTACTTCTGGTGGCCAGAGACAGGGAGACCTCAAATGAAAAACAAGACTTCCTCAAAGAGTCCTAAATGGGGTTTTAATTCAGAAAGACAGAGGAACTTGAGAAAATTGGATAGAAGATAAGGGACTGAGGACACCTGAAAAGTTGTCTACCATAGAAGGACCAAAGCCAAGACTGCAGAGTAAGTTCCCAGTTGCTGAGAAAAACCTAGGAGTTTTCTCATTGTCCTCCAGACAGAAATGTGATGACCAGCTGACTACTATTAATGGCCACTTAAGTTTATGAAATTTAGGGTGAGGCTTAAAGCAAATAATACTAGGCCAACTGTAAGCCTTAAGCGGAACATCATCATTAAATACATAAAAATAATATTCCAAGAAAGAAAAGTATGATTTAATGCTGTATTGTTTACATATTAATTTGGGTCATGGTCACATACATACTTTTGGCATAAGCATTTTCAACTAAACTTGTCGATTCATGAGATCATTTTCTCCCTTATGCCTAGTTTTCCAAAGTCTTTGAATTATGAGACTCAAAAGGAGTGACAAAATCTAATTAATGAGAAAAAATGCTATAAAATATACTAAGATTCATTCAAAGAATTCCATATAAAGATTCAAATACTATTTGTCAGCACTGAAACTGCCTCTGTTATGTCTAATCAGACAAGAAGAGGGAGTGATTATATTTTCTGTGAAACTGGTTATTTTATAAAAATTCTGAGCCCAGTTTTTCCATAGTACATGATAAATGATTATTGAACGGAATTCAAATATTCTTCTTAAGAAGTCAGTCTTTAAAATCAATTTTGTGAACGCCTGGGTGGCTCAGTCGGTTAAGCGTCAGCCTTCAGCTCAGGTCATGATCCCAGGGTCCTGGGATCGAACCCCACATGGGGCTCCCTGCTCAGCAGGAAGCCTGCTACTCCCTCTCCCTCTGCTTGTGCTCTCTCTGTCTCTCTCTCTCAAATGAATAAATAGTATCTTTTTTAAAAAATTTAAAAATAAAAATAAAATCAACTTTGTTTTGGGCAACACTGTCAGGACCCTTCTCACTCCTGAGAGATTTTTCTGTATCCTTTTTTAATAAACTTCTGTCACTTTACTCACTCTCAAAAAAAAATAAATAAAAATAAATAAACCAACTTTGTTTTCACTTGCACACATATTGATTCTATTAGTAGATCTTAGATTGTTAATGCACTAATACTTGATTAAATGAAGCTAATATTTCTTACAAGGAGACCTAAGCACACTAGATTATTGAAGAAAGAAGATCAGGATACAATAGACATGTAACTGAAGTCAAGGGAAGAGTCTGGAACTCAGTAAGGGTGAAGAAAACTCACCAGGTCGACGGAAGGGGGAGATAAGGTAATGTAGGTATGAAGCAAAGTGTATACAGAAGGCAGATGTGTGAAATGACCTTGTTCGGAGAACTAGAAGGAAAGGCATTTTTTCCAGTACAAGTTTTTGTTTTAATAATAGTAAAAAAAATAATAGTTATTTCCTGAACACAGTTTACTTTATACAATCCTCTAGAATGCAGTTAGGAACTAGCATTCTCTCCAAGGGTGGGAGAAAAAAACTGTTACATTGCAAGTCACACAAGCTGCTTTGTTTTAATGGCTTTGTGCTTTATTTATTATAACAATGGACAATAAAGGTCATAAGAATATATTAGAGCCTCTGAGCTAAAAATAATGTTGATGCTGAAGGGAGGAGACAGGCCACTATTTAAAAAAAAAAAAAATTAGACATTATACTTAGTGATTAGGTTTTAAAGGAGTACCCTCTGTAAATGGCATTACCTCCACAGCTTGACCAGATTAGCCGTAAGTTAGTAAGTTCCTCCTGAAACTCCTGTTCTCCACCAAATTAACTGAGAATTCTCTGTAGCAACACCCTAATCAAACCATCTTCTATCAAGTGGGTTTAGAACTGAAGTGGGTCTGATCACTTCATTGCTGCTGTTGTTTCTCTTTGCTGTATGGAACTGAAAACCAGTGCTTCCCAGTCCAGCACTGCTGTTCTGTTGTTGAACAAACTTAAGTGTGTAGGCACCTTGGTATTCTTTGTGGCAAGACAGCCCCACTCCTGCACTGTTAGGCTCCATCAAAGGGCTGCTCCTAGTGCTCACCTCTTCCAGTTCATGTACTGAGCCACTTTCCAGGGGTCACTCAACCCAAATGCTTGTCTCCCTTCCCTCTCCAGGGTTGGGTCACTTTTCCTTTTAAACCTCAAAACTCAAGGAGTCTGATTTCTCACCTGCTTTTAACAGAAGTGCTAACTCCTTTCCCCACCCTTTTGAGAGTGTCTGCATGTAATCAGGGCCTTGACTGGATGGGCCACTTTCAGTGATTTCGAAGTAATTTTTGGACATCTCTTTCAGGAAAGAAAAGGTAGAGCTTTCCTGTGCACTTAAAGCTAGAAAACAAAACAAATTCAATTACTGACAAGGAGGGAGAAAGTAATTGTGCCTCTGGACCTCTCTCTAGTACCTAACTCTCTCCACTTGGAGTGCTGGGAAGGGTGTTGATTTATAAGATTTAGAATCGTTTAAAATCATGACATTCCTTAAGACTGCAGATCTCAAATCAAAATAGAATAAATTGAGTTTAAGATGAATATAAGATTGGCATGGGGATAGAGGGAGGGAGAATCTTGCCAGGTGGACAGTGGCCAAATCATGAAGGTATTTTTTGCTAAAACAATTTGATTTTATCTTGCAGTCAGGGGGGAGCATCTAAAAGATTTCAAGGAGATACGTATTTCTCAAAGATCACTGTAGGCAGTATAGTGGAAGCTGGGGGCATAAGGAGCTGGGGAGATGAGTTGGTTTATTAATTGTCAAAGCAGGAGGTGTGGAGGACCCTAGCTAAAGCAGTAAGAAGTAGAAATGGAGAGGAGACAGATAAGAAAAATGGTAGAAACTATGGAATGTAGCAGGTGAGGGAGAAAGGAGGGTATCCAAGATCATGCTCTTCCTGGATTGATTCTGAGTAGATGACCATATCATTTACCAGGACAGGGAATAGAGAAAGGGGCAGGTTTAGGGGAAATGGTAAGTTTAGTTTTAGACATGTCACAGTGGATTCATTTTTAGTTTATCTGAAATAATCATGGGTAAAAAAAAGATAGTGATATTTCAATATAATTTTCGTGTTTTTTACTATGATGAAGAGTATCTGGTCATTATGTTTGCAGCTGACCCATTTAAGAAATTATTGTCTAAAATTACCATTCTTTCTGTAACTCTCTTTGATGCAATAGTTTTTTTTTTAATATTTTATTTATTTATTTGACAGAGACACAGTGAGAGAGGGAACACAAGCAGGGGGAGTGGGAGAGGGAGAAGCAGGCTTCCCGCTGAGCAGAGAGCCCGATGCAGGGCTCGATCCCAGGACCCTGGGATCATGACCTGAGCCGAAGGCAGACGCATAACCGACTGAGCCACCTAGGCGCCCCGATGCAATAGTTATTTTAAACACACAATAATATATTGCTTTTTGTTAGCTTTAGTTCTTTTCTTCCCCAGTTTATTTGGACACAACTTCAGAGAAAAATCTCCTTTAAATCAGATTTCATAAATAGAACTTTTGGAATATAGCCCCTTATCATACTATAATCATGCTATTCAAAATGAAGCAGTTTAAAAACTTTGCCATATACCCTAATAGGAAAATAA